>NW_027463172.1:0-37757 GCF_050947455.1 Rhinoderma darwinii
GCTGCCACGAGCTGAAACGAATGCAGCCAAGAGCGAGCGTCTGTGACTTACGGTTCAAAAGTTATTCACATAAACATGGTTCTGAACTTTGCTGCCAGCCGCGAAAGCCAAAGCAACCAAGATCGAGCGTCTAGGATTTACTTGTGAATAGCTCGCCTGGAAAACTTCCAGAGAAGTCAAAGACAGTGCAGCTATACTAATTGCCAGGCGCTGAGACGAATGCCGCCAAGATCAAGCGTCTAAGACTTACGGTTCAAGAATTAGCCTCAGAAACAGTGGGAAACAGTGCTTCTATACTAATTGCCAGGCGCTGAGACGAATGCCGCCAAGATCGAGCGTCTATGACTTACGGTTCAAGAATTAGCCTCAGAAACAGTGGTTCTGAACATGCTGCCAATAGCTCGACTGGGAAACATCCAGAGAAGTCCAAGATAGTGTTTTTTAGACTGGCTGCCACGAGCTGAAACGAATGCAGCCAAGAGCGAGCGTCTGTCACTTACGGTTCAAGAGTTATTCACAGAAACATGGTTCTGAACTTTGCTGCTAGCCGCGAAAGCGAAAGTAACCAAGATCGAGCGTCTAGGATTTACTTGTGAATAGCTCGCCTGGGAAACTTTCAGATAAGTCAAAGACAGTGCTTCTATACTAATTGCCAGGCGCTGAGACGAATGCCGCCAAGATCAAGCGTCTAAGACTTACGGTTCAAGAATTAGCCTCAGAAACAGTGGGAAACAGTGCTTCTATACTAATTGCCAGGCGCTGAGACGAATGCCGCCAAGATCGAGCGTCTATGACTTACGGTTCAAGAATTAGCCTCAGAAACAGTGGTTCTGAACATGCTGCCAATAGCTCGACTGGGAAACATCCAGAGAAGTCCAAGATAGTGTTTTTTAGACTGGCTGCCACGAGCTGAAACGAATGCAGCCAAGAGCGAGCGTCTGTCACTTACGGTTCAAGAGTTATTCACAGAAACATGGTTCTGAACTTTGCTGCCAGCCGCGAAAGCGAAAATAACCAAGATCGAGCGTCTAGGATTTACTTGTCAATAGCTCGCCTGGGAAACATCCAGAGAAGTCAAAGACAGTGCTTCTATACTAATTGCCAGGCGCTGAGACGAATGCCGCCAAGATCGAGCGTCTATGACTTACGGTTCAAGAATTAGCCTCAGAAACAGTGGGAAACAGTGCTTCTATACTAATTGCCAGGCGCTGAGACGAATGCCGCCAAGATCGAGCGTCTATGACTTACGGTTCAAGAATTAGCCTCAGAAACAGTGGTTCTGAACATGCTGCCAATAGCTCGCCTGGGAAACATCCAGAGAAGTCCAAGATAGTGTTTTTTTTAGACTGGCTGCCACGAGCTGAAACGAATGCAGCCAAGAGCGAGCGTCTGTGACTTACGGTTCAAAAGTTATTCACATAAACATGGTTCTGAACTTTGCTGCCAGCCGCGAAAGCCAAAGCAACCAAGATCGAGCGTCTAGGATTTACTTGTGAATAGCTCGCCTGGAAAACTTCCAGAGAAGTCAAAGACAGTGCAGCTATACTAATTGCCAGGCGCTGAGACGAATGCCGCCAAGATCAAGCGTCTAAGACTTACGGTTCAAGAATTAGCCTCAGAAACAGTGGGAAACAGTGCTTCTATACTAATTGCCAGGCGCTGAGACGAATGCCGCCAAGATCGAGCGTCTATGACTTACGGTTCAAGAATTAGCCTCAGAAACAGTGGTTCTGAACATGCTGCCAATAGCTCGACTGGGAAACATCCAGAGAAGTCCAAGATAGTGTTTTTTAGACTGGCTGCCACGAGCTGAAACGAATGCAGCCAAGAGCGAGCGTCTGTCACTTACGGTTCAAGAGTTATTCACAGAAACATGGTTCTGAACTTTGCTGCTAGCCGCGAAAGCGAAAGTAACCAAGATCGAGCGTCTAGGATTTACTTGTGAATAGCTCGCCTGGGAAACTTTCAGATAAGTCAAAGACAGTGCTTCTATACTAATTGCCAGGCGCTGAGACGAATGCCGCCAAGATCAAGCGTCTAAGACTTACGGTTCAAGAATTAGCCTCAGAAACAGTGGGAAACAGTGCTTCTATACTAATTGCCAGGCGCTGAGACGAATGCCGCCAAGATCGAGCGTCTATGACTTACGGTTCAAGAATTAGCCTCAGAAACAGTGGTTTTGAACCGGCTGCCAATAGCTCGCCTGGGAAACATCCAGAGAAGTCCAAGATAGTGTTTTTTTAGACTGGCTGCCACGAGCTGAAACGAATGCAGCCAAGAGCGAGCGTCTGTGACTTACGGTTCAAGAGTTATTCACAGAAACATGGTTCTGAACTTTGCTGCCAGCCGCGAAAGCGAAAGTAACCAAGATCGAGCGTCTAGGATTTACTTGTCAATAGCTCGCATGGGAAACATCCAGAGAAGTCAAAGACAGTGCTTCTATACTAATTGCCAGGCGCTGAGACGAATACCGCCAAGATCGAGCGTCTATGACTTACGGTTCAAGAATTAGCCTCAGAAACAGTGGGAAACAGTGCTTCTATACTAATTGCCAGGCGCTGAGACGAATGCCGCCAAGATCGAGCGTCTATGACTTACGGTTCAAGAATTAGCCTCAGAAACAGTGGTTCTGAACATGCTGCCAATAGCTCGCCTGGGAAACATCCAGAGAAGTCCAAGATAGTGTTTTTTTTAGACTGGCTGCCACGAGCTGAAACGAATGCAGCCAAGAGCGAGCGTCTGTGACTTACGGTTCAAGAGTTATTCACAGAAACATGGTTCTGAACTTTGCTGCCAGCCGCGAAAGCGAAAGTAACCAAGATCGAGCGTCTAGGATTTACTTGTGAATAGCTCGCCTGGGAAACTTTCAGATAAGTCAAAGACAGTGCTTCTATACTAATTGCCAGGCGCTGAGACGAATGCCGCCAAGATCAAGCGTCTAAGACTTACGGTTCAAGAATTAGCCTCAGAAACAGTGGGAAACAGTGCTTCTATACTAATTGCCAGGCGCTGAGACGAATGCTGCCAAGATCGAGCGTCTATGACTTACGGTTCAAGAATTAGCCTCAGAAACAGTGGTTCTGAACATGCTGCCAATAGCTCGCCTGGGAAACATCCAGAGAAGTCCAAGATAGTGTTTTTTTAGACTGGCTGCCACGAGCTGAAACGAATGCAGCCAAGAGCGAGCGTCTGTGACTTACGGTTCAAGAGTTATTCACAGAAACATGGTTCTGAACTTTGCTGCCAGCCGCGAAAGCGAAAGTAACCAAGATCGAGCGTCTAGGATTTACTTGTGAATAGCTCGCCTGGGAAACTTTCAGATAAGTCAAAGACAGTGCTTCTATACTAATTGCCAGGCGCTGAGACGAATGCCGCCAAGATCAAGCGTCTAAGACTTACGGTTCAAGAATTAGCCTCAGAAACAGTGGGAAACAGTGCTTCTATACTAATTGCCAGGCGCTGAGACGAATGCCGCCAAGATCGAGCGTCTATGACTTACGGTTCAAGAATTAGCCTCAGAAACAGTGGTTTTGAACCGGCTGCCAATAGCTCGCCTGGGAAACATCCAGAGAAGTCCAAGATAGTGTTTTTTTAGACTGGCTGCCACGAGCTGAAACGAATGCAGCCAAGAGCGAGCGTCTGTGACCTACGGTTCAAGAGTTATTCACAGAAACATGGTTCTGAACTTTGCTGCCAGCCGCGAAAGCGAAAGTAACCAAGATCGAGCGTCTAGGATTTACTTGTGAATAGCTCGCCTGGGAAACATCCAGAGAAGTCAAAGACAGTGCTTCTATACTAATTGCCAGGCGCTGAGACGAATGCCGCCAAGATCGAGCGTCTATGACTTACGGTTCAAGAATTAGCCTCAGAAACAGTGGGAAACAGTGCTTCTATACTAATTGCCAGGCGCTGAGACGAATGCCGCCAAGATCGAGCGTCTATGACTTACGGTTCAAGAATTAGCCTCAGAAACAGTGGTTCTGAACATGCTGCCAATAGCTCGCCTGGGAAACATCCAGAGAAGTCCAAGATAGTGTTTTTAGACTGGCTGCCACGAGCTGAAACGAATGCAGCCAAGAGCGAGCGTCTGTGACTTACGGTTCAAGAGTTATTCACAGAAACATGGTTCGGAACTTTGCTGTCAGCCGCGAAAGCGAAAATAACCAAGATCGAGCGTCTAGGATTTACTTGTCAATAGCTCGCCTGGGAAACATCCAGAGAAGTCAAAGACAGTGCTTCTATACTAATTGCCAGGCGCTGAGACGAATGCCGCCAAGATCGAGCGTGTATGACTTACGGTTCAAGAATTAGCCTCAGAAACAGTGGGAAACAGTGCTTCTATACTAATTGCCAGGCGCTGAGACGAATGCCGCCAAGATCGAGCGTCTATGACTTACGGTTCAAGAATTAGCCTCAGAAACAGTGGTTCTGAACATGCTGCCAATAGCTCGCCTGGGAAACATCCAGAGAAGTCCAAGATAGTGTTTTTTTAGACTGGCTGCCACGAGCTGAAACGCATGCAGCCAAGAGCGAGCGTCTGTGACTTACGGTTCAAGAGGTTATTCACAGAAACATGGTTCTGAACTTTGCTGCCAGCCGCGAAAGCGAAAGTAACCAAGATCGAGCGTCTAGGATTTACTTGTGAATAGCTCGCCTGGGAAACATCCAGAGAAGTCAAAGACAGTGCAGCTATACTAATTGCCAGGCGCTGAGACGAATGCCGCCAAGATCGAGCGTCTATGACTTACGGTTCAAGAATTAGCCTCAGAAACAGTGGGAAACAGTGCTTCTATACTAATTTCCAGGTGCTGAGCCGAATGCCGCCAAGATCGAGCGTCTATGACTTACGGTTCAAGAATTAGCCTCAGAAACAGTGGTTCTAAACATGCTGCCAATAGCTCGCCTGGGAAACATCCAGAGAAGTCCAAGATAGTGTTCTTTAGACTGACTGCCACGAGCTGAAACGAATGCAGCCAAGAGCGAGCGTCTGTCACTTACGGTTCAAGAGTTATTCACAGAAACATGGTTCTGAACTTTGCTGCCAGCCGCGAAAGCGAAAATAACCAAGATCGAGCGTCTAGGATTTACTTGTCAATAGCTCGCCTGGGAAACATCCAGTGAAGTCAAAGACAGTGCTTCTATACTAATTGCCAGGCGCTGAGACGAATGCCGCCAAGATCGAGCGTCTATGACTTACGGTTCAAGAATTCGCCTCAGAAACAGTGGGAAACAGTGCTTCTATACTAATTGCCAGACGCTGAGACGAATGCCGCCAAGATCGAGCGTCTATGACTTACGGTTCAAGAGTTATTCACAGAAACATGGTTCTGAACTTTGCTGCCAGCCGCGAAAGCGAAAGTAACCAAGATCGAGCGTCTAGGATTTACTTGTGAATAGCTCGCCTGGGAAACATTCAGATAAGTCAAAGACAGTGCTTCTATACTAATTGCCAGGCGCTGAGACGAATGCCGCCAAGATCAAGCGTCTAAGACTTACGGTTCAAGAATTAGCCTCAGAAACAGTGGGAAACAGTGCTTCTATACTAATTGCCAGGCGCTGAGACGAATGCCGCCAAGATCGAGCGTCTATGACTTACGGTTCAAGAATTAGCCTCAGAAACAGTGGTTTTGAACATGCTGCCAATAGCTCGCCTGGGAAACATCCAGAGAAGTCCAAGATAGTGGTTTTTTTAGACTGGCTGCCACGAGCTGAAACGAATGCAGCCAAGAGCGAGCGTCTGTGACTTACGGTTCAAGAGTTATTCACAGAAACATGGTTCTGAACTTTGCTGCCAGCCGCGAAAGCGAAAGTAACCAAGATCGAGCGTCTAGGATTTACTTGTCAATAGCTCGCCTGGGAAACATCCAGAGAAGTCAAAGACAGTGCTTCTATACTAATTGCCAGGCGCTGAGACGAATGCCGCCAAGATCGAGCGTCTATGACTTATGGTTCAAGAATTAGCCTCAGAAACAGTGGTTCTGAACATGCTGCCAATAGCTCGCCTGGGAAACATCCAGAGAAGTCCAAGATAGTGTTTTTTTTAGACTGGCTGCCACGAGCTGAAACAAATGCAGCCAAGAGCGAGCGTCTGTGACTTACGGTTCAAGAGTTATTCACAGAAACATGGTTCTGAACTTTGCTGCCAGCCGCGAAAGCGAAAATAACCAAGATCGAGCGTCTAGGATTTACTTGTCAATAGCTCGCCTGGGAAACATCCAGTGAAGTCAAAGACAGTGCTTCTATACTAATTGCCAGGCGCTGAGACGAATGCCGCCAAGATCGAGAGTCTATGACTTACGGTTCAAGAATTAGCCTCAGAAACAGTGGGAAACAGTGCTTCTATACTAATTTCCAGGTGCTGAGACGAATGCCGCCAAGATCGAGCGTCTATGACTTACGGTTCAAGAATTAGCCTCAGAAACAGTGGTTCTAAACATGCTGCCAATAGCTCGTCTGGGAAACATCCAGAAAAGTCCAAGATAGTGTTTTTTTAGACTGGCTGCCACGAGCTGAAACGAATGCAGCCAAGAGCGAGCGTCTGTGACTTACGGTTCAAGGGTTATTCACAGAAACATGGTTCTGAACTTTGCTGCCAGCCGCGAAAGCGAAAGTAACCAAGATCGAGCGTCTAGGATTTACTTGTGAATAGCTCGCCTGGGAAACTTTCAGATAAGTCAAAGACAGTGCTTCTATAGTAATTGCCAGGCGCTGAGACGAATGCCGCCAAGATCAAGCGTCTAAGACTTACGGTTCAAGAATTAGCCTCAGAAACAGTGGGAAACAGTGCTTCTATACTAATTGCCAGGCGCTGAGACGAATGCCGCCAAGATCGAGCGTCTATGACTTACGGTTCAAGAATTAGCCTCAGAAACAGTGGTTTTGAACATGCTGCCAATAGCTCGCCTGGGAAACATCCAGAGAAGTCCAAGATAGTGGTTTTTTTAGACTGGCTGCCACGAGCTGAAACGAATGCAGCCAAGAGCGAGCGTCTGTGACTTACGGTTCAAGAGTTATTCACAGAAACATGGTTCTGAACTTTGCTGCCAGCCGCGAAAGCGAAAGTAACCAAGATCGAGCGTCTAGGATTTACTTGTCAATAGCTCGCCTGGGAAACATCCAGAGAAGTCAAAGACAGTGCTTCTATACTAATTGCCAGGCGCTGAGACGAATGCCGCCAAGATCGAGCGTCTATGACTTATGGTTCAAGAATTAGCCTCAGAAACAGTGGTTCTGAACATGCTGCCAATAGCTCGCCTGGGAAACATCCAGAGAAGTCCAAGATAGTGTTTTTTAGACTGGCTGCCACGAGCTGAAACGAATGCAGCCAAGAGCGAGCGTCTGTGACTTACGGTTCAAGAGTTATTCACAGAAACATGGTTCGGAACTTTGCTGTCAGCCGCGAAAGCGAAAATAACCAAGATCGAGCGTCTAGGATTTACTTGTCAATAGCTCGCCTGGGAAACATCCAGAGAAGTCAAAGACAGTGCTTCTATACTAATTGCCAGGCGCTGAGACGAATGCCGCCAAGATCGAGCGTGTATGACTTACGGTTCAAGAATTAGCCTCAGAAACAGTGGGAAACAGTGCTTCTATACTAATTGCCAGGCGCTGAGACGAATGCCGCCAAGATCGAGCGTCTATGACTTACGGTTCAAGAATTAGCCTCAGAAACAGTGGTTCTGAACATGCTGCCAATAGCTCGCCTGGGAAACATCCAGAGAAGTCCAAGATAGTGTTTTTTTAGACTGGCTGCCACGAGCTGAAACGCATGCAGCCAAGAGCGAGCGTCTGTGACTTACGGTTCAAGAGTTATTCACAGAAACATGGTTCTGAACTTTGCTGCCAGCCGCGAAAGCGAAAGTAACCAAGATCGAGCGTCTAGGATTTACTTGTGAATAGCTCGCCTGGGAAACATCCAGAGAAGTCAAAGACAGTGCAGCTATACTAATTGCCAGGCGCTGAGACGAATGCCGCCAAGATCGAGCGTCTATGACTTACGGTTCAAGAATTAGCCTCAGAAACAGTGGGAAACAGTGCTTCTATACTAATTTCCAGGTGCTGAGCCGAATGCCGCCAAGATCGAGCGTCTATGACTTACGGTTCAAGAATTAGCCTCAGAAACAGTGGTTCTAAACATGCTGCCAATAGCTCGCCTGGGAAACATCCAGAGAAGTCCAAGATAGTGTTCTTTAGACTGACTGCCACGAGCTGAAACGAATGCAGCCAAGAGCGAGCGTCTGTCACTTACGGTTCAAGAGTTATTCACAGAAACATGGTTCTGAACTTTGCTGCCAGCCGCGAAAGCGAAAATAACCAAGATCGAGCGTCTAGGATTTACTTGTCAATAGCTCGCCTGGGAAACATCCAGTGAAGTCAAAGACAGTGCTTCTATACTAATTGCCAGGCGCTGAGACGAATGCCGCCAAGATCGAGCGTCTATGACTTACGGTTCAAGAATTCGCCTCAGAAACAGTGGGAAACAGTGCTTCTATACTAATTGCCAGACGCTGAGACGAATGCCGCCAAGATCGAGCGTCTATGACTTACGGTTCAAGAGTTATTCACAGAAACATGGTTCTGAACTTTGCTGCCAGCCGCGAAAGCGAAAGTAACCAAGATCGAGCGTCTAGGATTTACTTGTGAATAGCTCGCCTGGGAAACATTCAGATAAGTCAAAGACAGTGCTTCTATACTAATTGCCAGGCGCTGAGACGAATGCCGCCAAGATCAAGCGTCTAAGACTTACGGTTCAAGAATTAGCCTCAGAAACAGTGGGAAACAGTGCTTCTATACTAATTGCCAGGCGCTGAGACGAATGCCGCCAAGATCGAGCGTCTATGACTTACGGTTCAAGAATTAGCCTCAGAAACAGTGGTTTTGAACATGCTGCCAATAGCTCGCCTGGGAAACATCCAGAGAAGTCCAAGATAGTGGTTTTTTTAGACTGGCTGCCACGAGCTGAAACGAATGCAGCCAAGAGCGAGCGTCTGTGACTTACGGTTCAAGAGTTATTCACAGAAACATGGTTCTGAACTTTGCTGCCAGCCGCGAAAGCGAAAGTAACCAAGATCGAGCGTCTAGGATTTACTTGTCAATAGCTCGCCTGGGAAACATCCAGAGAAGTCAAAGACAGTGCTTCTATACTAATTGCCAGGCGCTGAGACGAATGCCGCCAAGATCGAGCGTCTATGACTTATGGTTCAAGAATTAGCCTCAGAAACAGTGGTTCTGAACATGCTGCCAATAGCTCGCCTGGGAAACATCCAGAGAAGTCCAAGATAGTGTTTTTTTTAGACTGGCTGCCACGAGCTGAAACAAATGCAGCCAAGAGCGAGCGTCTGTGACTTACGGTTCAAGAGTTATTCACAGAAACATGGTTCTGAACTTTGCTGCCAGCCGCGAAAGCGAAAATAACCAAGATCGAGCGTCTAGGATTTACTTGTCAATAGCTCGCCTGGGAAACATCCAGTGAAGTCAAAGACAGTGCTTCTATACTAATTGCCAGGCGCTGAGACGAATGCCGCCAAGTTTGAGAGTCTATGACTTACGGTTCAAGAATTAGCCTCAGAAACAGTGGGAAACAGTGCTTCTATACTAATTTCCAGGTGCTGAGACGAATGCCGCCAAGATCGAGCGTCTATGACTTACGGTTCAAGAATTAGCCTCAGAAACAGTGGTTCTAAACATGCTGCCAATAGCTCGTCTGGGAAACATCCAGAAAAGTCCAAGATAGTGTTTTTTTAGACTGGCTGCCACGAGCTGAAACGAATGCAGCCAAGAGCGAGCGTCTGTGACTTACGGTTCAAGGGTTATTCACAGAAACATGGTTCTGAACTTTGCTGCCAGCCGCGAAAGCGAAAGTAACCAAGATCGAGCGTCTAGGATTTACTTGTGAATAGCTCGCCTGGGAAACTTTCAGATAAGTCAAAGACAGTGCTTCTATAGTAATTGCCAGGCGCTGAGACGAATGCCGCCAAGATCAAGCGTCTAAGACTTACGGTTCAAGAATTAGCCTCAGAAACAGTGGGAAACAGTGCTTCTATACTAATTGCCAGGCGCTGAGACGAAAGCCGCCAAGATCGAGCGTCTATGACTTACGGTTCAAGAATTAGCCTCAGAAACAGTGGTTCTGAACATGCTGCCAATAGCTCGCCTGGGAAACATCCAGAGAAGTCCAAGATAGTGTTTTTTAGACTGGCTGCCACGAGCTGAAACGAATGCAGCCAAGAGCGAGCGTCTGTGACTTACGGTTCAAGAGTTATTCACAGAAACATGGTTCTGAACTTTGCTGCCAGCCGCGAAAGCGAAAGTAACCAAGATCGAGCGTCTAGGATTTACTTGTGAATAGCTCGCCTGGGAAACTTTCAGATAAGTCAAAGACAGTGCTTCTATACTAATTGCCAGGCGCTGAGACGAATGCCGCCAAGATCAAGCGTCTAAGACTTACGGTTCAAGAATTAGCCTCAGAAACAGTGGGAAACAGTGCTTCTATACTAATTGCCAGGCGCTGAGACGAATGCTGCCAAGATCGAGCGTCTATGACTTACGGTTCAAGAATTAGCCTCAGAAACAGTGGTTCTGAACATGCTGCCAATAGCTCGCCTGGGAAACATCCAGAGAAGTCCAAGATAGTGTTTTTTTAGACTGGCTGCCACGAGCTGAAACGAAGGCAGCCAAGAGCGAGCGTCTGTGACTTACGGTTCAAGAGTTATTCACAGAAACATGGTTCTGAACTTTGCTGCCAGCCGCGAAAGCGAAAGTAACCAAGATCGAGCGTCTAGGATTTACTTGTGAATAGCTCGCCTGGGAAACATCCAGAGAAGTCAAAGACAGTGCTTCTATACTAATTGCCAGGCGCTGAGACGAATGCCGCCAAGATCGAGCGTCTATGACTTACGGTTCAAGAATTAGCCTCAGAAACAGTGGGAAACAGTGCTTCTATACTAATTGCCAGGCGCTGAGACGAATGCCGCCAAGATCGAGCGTCTATGACTTACGGTTCAAGAATTAGCCTCAGAAACAGTGGTTCTGAACATGCTGCCAATAGCTCGCCTGGGAAACATCCAGAGAAGTCCAAGATAGTGTTTTTTTAGACTGGCTGCCACGAGCTGAAACGAATGCAGCCAAGAGCGAGCGTCTGTGACTTACGGTTCAAGAGTTATTCACAGAAACATGGTTCGGAACTTTGCTGTCAGCCGCGAAAGCGAAAATAACCAAGATCGAGCGTCTAGGATTTACTTGTCAATAGCTCGCCTGGGAAACATCCAGAGAAGTCAAAGACAGTGCTTCCATACTAATTGCCAGGCGCTGAGACGAATGCCGCCAAGATCGAGCGTGTATGACTTACGGTTCAAGAATTAGCCTCAGAAACAGTGGGAAACAGTGCTTCTATACTAATTGCCAGGCGCTGAGACGAATGCCGCCAAGATCGAGCGTCTATGACTTACGGTTCAAGAATTAGCCTCAGAAACAGTGGTTCTGAACATGCTGCCAATAGCTCGCCTGGGAAACATCCAGAGAAGTCCAAGATAGTGTTTTTTTAGACTGGCTGCCACGAGCTGAAACGCATGCAGCCAAGAGCGAGCGTCTGTGACTTACGGTTCAAGAGTTATTCACAGAAACATGGTTCTGAACTTTGCTGCCAGCCGCGAAAGCGAAAGTAACCAAGATCGAGCGTCTAGGATTTACTTGTGAATAGCTCGCCTGGGAAACATCCAGAGAAGTCAAAGACAGTGCAGCTATACTAATTGCCAGGCGCTGAGACGAATGCCGCCAAGATCGAGCGTCTATGACTTACGGTTCAAGAATTAGCCTCAGAAACAGTGGGAAACAATGCTTCTATACTAATTTCCAGGTGCTGAGCCGAATGCCGCCAAGATCGAGCGTCTATGACTTACGGTTCAAGAATTAGCCTCAGAAACAGTGGTTCTAAACATGCTGCCAATAGCTCGCCTGGGAAACATCCAGAGAAGTCCAAGATAGTGTTCTTTAGACTGACTGCCACGAGCTGAAACGAATGCAGCCAAGAGCGAGCGTCTGTCACTTACGGTTCAAGAGTTATTCACAGAAACATGGTTCTGAACTTTGCTGCCAGCCGCGAAAGCGAAAATAACCAAGATCGAGCGTCTAGGATTTACTTGTCAATAGCTCGCCTGGGAAACATCCAGTGAAGTCAAAGACAGTGCTTCTATACTAATTGCCAGGCGCTGAGACGAATGCCGCCAAGATCGAGCGTCTATGACTTACGGTTCAAGAATTCGCCTCAGAAACAGTGGGAAACAGTGCTTCTATACTAATTGCCAGACGCTGAGACGAATGCCGCCAAGATCGAGCGTCTATGACTTACGGTTCAAGAGTTATTCACAGAAACATGGTTCTGAACTTTGCTGCCAGCCGCGAAAGCGAAAGTAACCAAGATCGAGCGTCTAGGATTTACTTGTGAATAGCTCGCCTGGGAAACATTCAGATAAGTCAAAGACAGTGCTTCTATACTAATTGCCAGGCGCTGAGACGAATGCCGCCAAGATCAAGCGTCTAAGACTTACGGTTCAAGAATTAGCCTCAGAAACAGTGGGAAACAGTGCTTCTATACTAATTGCCAGGCGCTGAGACGAATGCCGCCAAGATCGAGCGTCTATGACTTACGGTTCAAGAATTAGCCTCAGAAACAGTGGTTTTGAACATGCTGCCAATAGCTCGCCTGGGAAACATCCAGAGAAGTCCAAGATAGTGGTTTTTTTAGACTGGCTGCCACGAGCTGAAACGAATGCAGCCAAGAGCGAGCGTCTGTGACTTACGGTTCAAGAGTTATTCACAGAAACATGGTTCTGAACTTTGCTGCCAGCCGCGAAAGCGAAAGTAACCAAGATCGAGCGTCTAGGATTTACTTGTCAATAGCTCGCCTGGGAAACATCCAGAGAAGTCAAAGACAGTGCTTCTATACTAATTGCCAGGCGCTGAGACGAATGCCGCCAAGATCGAGCGTCTATGACTTATGGTTCAAGAATTAGCCTCAGAAACAGTGGTTCTGAACATGCTGCCAATAGCTCGCCTGGGAAACATCCAGAGAAGTCCAAGATAGTGTTTTTTTTAGACTGGCTGCCACGAGCTGAAACAAATGCAGCCAAGAGCGAGCGTCTGTGACTTACGGTTCAAGAGTTATTCACAGAAACATGGTTCTGAACTTTGCTGCCAGCCGCGAAAGCGAAAATAACCAAGATCGAGCGTCTAGGATTTACTTGTCAATAGCTCGCCTGGGAAACATCCAGTGAAGTCAAAGACAGTGCTTCTATACTAATTGCCAGGCGCTGAGACGAATGCCGCCAAGATCGAGAGTCTATGACTTACGGTTCAAGAATTAGCCTCAGAAACAGTGGGAAACAGTGCTTCTATACTAATTTCCAGGTGCTGAGACGAATGCCGCCAAGATCGAGCGTCTATGACTTACGGTTCAAGAATTAGCCTCAGAAACAGTGGTTCTAAACATGCTGCCAATAGCTCGTCTGGGAAACATCCAGAAAAGTCCAAGATAGTGTTTTTTTAGACTGGCTGCCACGAGCTGAAACGAATGCAGCCAAGAGCGAGCGTCTGTGACTTACGGTTCAAGGGTTATTCACAGAAACATGGTTCTGAACTTTGCTGCCAGCCGCGAAAGCGAAAGTAACCAAGATCGAGCGTCTAGGATTTACTTGTGAATAGCTCGCCTGGGAAACTTTCAGATAAGTCAAAGACAGTGCTTCTATAGTAATTGCCAGGCGCTGAGACGAATGCCGCCAAGATCAAGCGTCTAAGACTTACGGTTCAAGAATTAGCCTCAGAAACAGTGGGAAACAGTGCTTCTATACTAATTGCCAGGCGCTGAGACGAAAGCCGCCAAGATCGAGCGTCTATGACTTACGGTTCAAGAATTAGCCTCAGAAACAGTGGTTCTGAACATGCTGCCAATAGCTCGCCTGGGAAACATCCAGAGAAGTCCAAGATAGTGTTTTTTAGACTGGCTGCCACGAGCTGAAACGAATGCAGCCAAGAGCGAGCGTCTGTGACTTACGGTTCAAGAGTTATTCACAGAAACATGGTTCTGAACTTTGCTGCCAGCCGCGAAAGCGAAAGTAACCAAGATCGAGCGTCTAGGATTTACTTGTGAATAGCTCGCCTGGGAAACTTTCAGATAAGTCAAAGACAGTGCTTCTATACTAATTGCCAGGCGCTGAGACGAATGCCGCCAAGATCAAGCGTCTAAGACTTACGGTTCAAGAATTAGCCTCAGAAACAGTGGGAAACAGTGCTTCTATACTAATTGCCAGGCGCTGAGACGAATGCTGCCAAGATCGAGCGTCTATGACTTACGGTTCAAGAATTAGCCTCAGAAACAGTGGTTCTGAACATGCTGCCAATAGCTCGCCTGGGAAACATCCAGAGAAGTCCAAGATAGTGTTTTTTTAGACTGGCTGCCACGAGCTGAAACGAATGCAGCCAAGAGCGAGCGTCTGTGACTTACGGTTCAAGAGTTATTCACAGAAACATGGTTCTGAACTTTGCTGCCAGCCGCGAAAGCGAAAGTAACCAAGATCGAGCGTCTAGGATTTACTTGTGAATAGCTCGCCTGGGAAACATCCAGAGAAGTCAAAGACAGTGCTTCTATACTAATTGCCAGGCGCTGAGACGAATGCCGCCAAGATCGAGCGTCTATGACTTACGGTTCAAGAATTAGCCTCAGAAACAGTGGGAAACAGTGCTTCTATACTAATTGCCAGGCGCTGAGACGAATGCCGCCAAGATCGAGCGTCTATGACTTACGGTTCAAGAATTAGCCTCAGAAACAGTGGTTCTGAACATGCTGCCAATAGCTCGCCTGGGAAACATCCAGAGAAGTCCAAGATAGTGTTTTTTAGACTGGCTGCCACGAGCTGAAACGAATGCAGCCAAGAGCGAGCGTCTGTGACTTACGGTTCAAGAGTTATTCACAGAAACATGGTTCGGAACTTTGCTGTCAGCCGCGAAAGCGAAAATAACCAAGATCGAGCGTCTAGGATTTACTTGTCAATAGCTCGCCTGGGAAACATCCAGAGAAGTCAAAGACAGTGCTTCCATACTAATTGCCAGGCGCTGAGACGAATGCCGCCAAGATCGAGCGTGTATGACTTACGGTTCAAGAATTAGCCTCAGAAACAGTGGGAAACAGTGCTTCTATACTAATTGCCAGGCGCTGAGACGAATGCCGCCAAGATCGAGCGTCTATGACTTACGGTTCAAGAATTAGCCTCAGAAACAGTGGTTCTGAACATGCTGCCAATAGCTCGCCTGGGAAACATCCAGAGAAGTCCAAGATAGTGTTTTTTTAGACTGGCTGCCACGAGCTGAAACGCATGCAGCCAAGAGCGAGCGTCTGTGACTTACGGTTCAAGAGTTATTCACAGAAACATGGTTCTGAACTTTGCTGCCAGCCGCGAAAGCGAAAGTAACCAAGATCGAGCGTCTAGGATTTACTTGTGAATAGCTCGCCTGGGAAACATCCAGAGAAGTCAAAGACAGTGCAGCTATACTAATTGCCAGGCGCTGAGACGAATGCCGCCAAGATCGAGCGTCTATGACTTACGGTTCAAGAATTAGCCTCAGAAACAGTGGGAAACAGTGCTTCTATACTAATTTCCAGGTGCTGAGCCGAATGCCGCCAAGATCGAGCGTCTATGACTTACGGTTCAAGAATTAGCCTCAGAAACAGTGGTTCTAAACATGCTGCCAATAGCTCGCCTGGGAAACATCCAGAGAAGTCCAAGATAGTGTTCTTTAGACTGACTGCCACGAGCTGAAACGAATGCAGCCAAGAGCGAGCGTCTGTCACTTACGGTTCAAGAGTTATTCACAGAAACATGGTTCTGAACTTTGCTGCCAGCCGCGAAAGCGAAAATAACCAAGATCGAGCGTCTAGGATTTACTTGTCAATAGCTCGCCTGGGAAACATCCAGTGAAGTCAAAGACAGTGCTTCTATACTAATTGCCAGGCGCTGAGACGAATGCCGCCAAGATCGAGCGTCTATGACTTACGGTTCAAGAATTCGCCTCAGAAACAGTGGGAAACAGTGCTTCTATACTAATTGCCAGACGCTGAGACGAATGCCGCCAAGATCGAGCGTCTATGACTTACGGTTCAAGAGTTATTCACAGAAACATGGTTCTGAACTTTGCTGCCAGCCGCGAAAGCGAAAGTAACCAAGATCGAGCGTCTAGGATTTACTTGTGAATAGCTCGCCTGGGAAACATTCAGATAAGTCAAAGACAGTGCTTCTATACTAATTGCCAGGCGCTGAGACGAATGCCGCCAAGATCAAGCGTCTAAGACTTACGGTTCAAGAATTAGCCTCAGAAACAGTGGGAAACAGTGCTTCTATACTAATTGCCAGGCGCTGAGACGAATGCCGCCAAGATCGAGCGTCTATGACTTACGGTTCAAGAATTAGCCTCAGAAACAGTGGTTTTGAACATGCTGCCAATAGCTCGCCTGGGAAACATCCAGAGAAGTCCAAGATAGTGGTTTTTTTAGACTGGCTGCCACGAGCTGAAACGAATGCAGCCAAGAGCGAGCGTCTGTGACTTACGGTTCAAGAGTTATTCACAGAAACATGGTTCTGAACTTTGCTGCCAGCCGCGAAAGCGAAAGTAACCAAGATCGAGCGTCTAGGATTTACTTGTCAATAGCTCGCCTGGGAAACATCCAGAGAAGTCAAAGACAGTGCTTCTATACTAATTGCCAGGCGCTGAGACGAATGCCGCCAAGATCGAGCGTCTATGACTTATGGTTCAAGAATTAGCCTCAGAAACAGTGGTTCTGAACATGCTGCCAATAGCTCGCCTGGGAAACATCCAGAGAAGTCCAAGATAGTGTTTTTTTTAGACTGGCTGCCACGAGCTGAAACAAATGCAGCCAAGAGCGAGCGTCTGTGACTTACGGTTCAAGAGTTATTCACAGAAACATGGTTCTGAACTTTGCTGCCAGCCGCGAAAGCGAAAATAACCAAGATCGAGCGTCTAGGATTTACTTGTCAATAGCTCGCCTGGGAAACATCCAGTGAAGTCAAAGACAGTGCTTCTATACTAATTGCCAGGCGCTGAGACGAATGCCGCCAAGATCGAGAGTCTATGACTTACGGTTCAAGAATTAGCCTCAGAAACAGTGGGAAACAGTGCTTCTATACTAATTTCCAGGTGCTGAGACGAATGCCGCCAAGATCGAGCGTCTATGACTTACGGTTCAAGAATTAGCCTCAGAAACAGTGGTTCTAAACATGCTGCCAATAGCTCGTCTGGGAAACATCCAGAAAAGTCCAAGATAGTGTTTTTTTAGACTGGCTGCCACGAGCTGAAACGAATGCAGCCAAGAGCGAGCGTCTGTGACTTACGGTTCAAGGGTTATTCACAGAAACATGGTTCTGAACTTTGCTGCCAGCCGCGAAAGCGAAAGTAACCAAGATCGAGCGTCTAGGATTTACTTGTGAATAGCTCGCCTGGGAAAATTTCAGATAAGTCAAAGACAGTGCTTCTATACTAATTGCCAGGCGCTGAGACGAATGCCGCCAAGATCAAGCGTCTAAGACTTACGGTTCAAGAATTAGCCTCAGAAACAGTGGGAAACAGTGCTTCTATACTAATTGCCAGGCGCTGAGACGAATGCCGCCAAGATCGAGCGTCTATGACTTACGGTTCAAGAATTAGCCTCAGAAACAGTGGTTTTGAACATGCTGCCAATAGCTCGCCTGGGAAACATCCAGAGAAGTCCAAGATAGTGTTTTTTTAGACTGGCTGCCACGAGCTGAAACGAATGCAGCCAAGAGCGAGCGTCTGTGACTTACGGTTCAAGAGTTATTCACAGAAACATGGTTCTGAACTTTGCTGCCAGCCGCGAAAGCGAAAGTAACCAAGATCGAGCGTCTAGGATTTACTTGTCAATAGCTCGCCTGGGAAACATCCAGAGAAGTCAAAGACAGTGCTTCTATACTAATTGCCAGGCGCTGAGACGAATGCCGCCAAGATCGAGCGTCTATGACTTACGGTTCAAGAATTCGCCTCAGAAACAGTGGGAAACAGTGCTTCTATACTAATTGCCAGGCGCTGAGACGAATGCCGCCAAGATCGAGCGTCTATGACTTACGGTTCAAGAGTTATTCACAGAAACATGGTTCTGAACTTTGCTGCCAGCCGCGAAAGCGAAAGTAACCAAGATCGAGCGTCTAGGATTTACTTGTGAATAGCTCGCCTGGGAAACATTCAGATAAGTCAAAGACAGTGCTTCTATACTAATTGCCAGGCGCTGAGACGAATGCCGCCAAGATCAAGCGTCTAAGACTTACGGTTCAAGAATTAGCCTCAGAAACAGTGGGAAACAGTGCTTCTATACTAATTGCCAGGCGCTGAGACGAATACCGCCAAGATCGAGCGTCTATGACTTACGGTTCAAGAATTAGCCTCAGAAACAGTGGTTCTAAACATGCTGCCAATAGCTCGTCTGGGAAACATCCAGAAAAGTCCAAGATAGTGTTTTTTTAGACTGGCTGCCACGAGCTGAAACGAATGCAGCCAAGAGCGAGCGTCTGTGACTTACGGTTCAAGGGTTATTCACAGAAACATGGTTCTGAACTTTGCTGCCAGCCGCGAAAGCGAAAGTAACCAAGATCGAGCGTCTAGGATTTACTTGTGAATAGCTCGCCTGGGAAACTTTCAGATAAGTCAAAGACAGTGCTTCTATACTAATTGCCAGGCGCTGAGACGAATGCCGCCAAGATCAAGCGTCTAAGACTTACGGTTCAAGAATTAGCCTCAGAAACAGTGGGAAACAGTGCTTCTATACTAATTGCCAGGCGCTGAGACGAAAGCCGCCAAGATCGAGCGTCTATGACTTACGGTTCAAGAATTAGCCTCAGAAACAGTGGTTCTGAACATGCTGCCAATAGCTCGCCTGGGAAACATCCAGAGAAGTCCAAGATAGTGTTTTTTAGACTGACTGCCACGAGCTGAAACGAATGCAGCCAAGAGCGAGCGTCTGTCACTTACGGTTCAAGAGTTATTCACAGAAACATGGTTCTGAACTTTGCTGCCAGCCGCGAAAGCGAAAATAACCAAGATCGAGCGTCTAGGATTTACTTGTCAATAGCTCGCCTGGGAAACATCCAGTGAAGTCAAAGACAGTGCTTCTATACTAATTGCCAGGCGCTGAGACGAATGCCGCCAAGATCGAGCGTCTATGACTTACGGTTCAAGAATTCGCCTCAGAAACAGTGGGAAACAGTGCTTCTATACTAATTGCCAGGCGCTGAGACGAATGCCGCCAAGATCGAGCGTCTATGACTTACGGTTCAAGAGTTATTCACAGAAACATGGTTCTGAACTTTGCTGCCAGCCGCGAAAGCGAAAGTAACCAAGATCGAGCGTCTAGGATTTACTTGTGAATAGCTCGCCTGGGAAACATTCAGATAAGTCAAAGACAGTGCTTCTATACTAATTGCCAGGCGCTGAGACGAATGCCGCCAAGATCAAGCGTCTAAGACTTACGGTTCAAGAATTAGCCTCAGAAACAGTGGGAAACAGTGCTTCTATACTAATTGCCAGGCGCTGAGACGAATGCCGCCAAGATCGAGCGTCTATGACTTACGGTTCAAGAATTAGCCTCAGAAACAGTGGTTTTGAACATGCTGCCAATAGCTCGCCTGGGAAACATCCAGAGAAGTCCAAGATAGTGTTTTTTTAGACTGGCTGCCACGAGCTGAAACGAATGCAGCCAAGAGCGAGCGTCTGTGACTTACGGTTCAAGAGTTATTCACAGAAACATGGTTCTGAACTTTGCTGCCAGCCGCGAAAGCGAAAGTAACCAAGATCGAGCGTCTAGGATTTACTTGTCAATAGCTCGCCTGGGAAACATCCAGAGAAGTCAAAGACAGTGCTTCTATACTAATTGCCAGGCGCTGAGACGAATGCCGCCAAGATCGAGCGTCTATGACTTACGGTTCAAGAATTCGCCTCAGAAACAGTGGGAAACAGTGCTTCTATACTAATTGCCAGGCGCTGAGACGAATGCCGCCAAGATCGAGCGTCTATGACTTACGGTTCAAGAGTTATTCACAGAAACATGGTTCTGAACTTTGCTGCCAGCCGCGAAAGCGAAAGTAACCAAGATCGAGCGTCTAGGATTTACTTGTGAATAGCTCGCCTGGGAAACATTCAGATAAGTCAAAGACAGTGCTTCTATACTAATTGCCAGGCGCTGAGACGAATGCCGCCAAGATCAAGCGTCTAAGACTTACGGTTCAAGAATTAGCCTCAGAAACAGTGGGAAACAGTGCTTCTATACTAATTGCCAGGCGCTGAGACGAATGCCGCCAAGATCGAGCGTCTATGACTTACGGTTCAAGAATTAGCCTCAGAAACAGTGGTTTTGAACATGCTGCCAATAGCTCGCCTGGGAAACATCCAGAGAAGTCCAAGATAGTGTTTTTTTTAGACTGGCTGCCACGAGCTGAAACGAATGCAGCCAAGAGCGAGCGTCTGTGACTTACGGTTCAAGAGTTATTCTCAGAAACATGGTTCTGAACTTTGCTGCCAGCCGCGAAAGCGAAAGTAACCAAGATCGAGCGTCTAGGATTTACTTGTCAATAGCTCGCCTGGGAAACATCCAGAGAAGTCAAAGACAGTGCTTCTATACTAATTGCCAGGCGCTGAGACGAATGCCGCCAAGATCGAGCGTCTATGACTTACGGTTCAAGAATTAGCCTCAGAAACAGTGGTTCTGAACATGCTGCCAATAGCTCGCCTGGGAAACATCCAGAGAAGTCCAAGATAGTGTTTTTTTAGACTGGCTGCCACGAGCTGAAACGAATGCAGCCAAGAGCGAGCGTCTGTGACTTACGGTTCAAGAGTTATTCACAGAAACATGGTTCTGAACTTTGCTGCCAGCCGCGAAAGCGAAAATAACCAAGATCGAGCGTCTAGGATTTACTTGTCAATAGCTCGCCTGGGAAACATCCAGTGAAGTCAAAGACAGTGCTTCTATACTAATTGCCAGGCGCTGAGACGAATGCCGCCAAGATCGAGAGTCTATGACTTACGGTTCAAGAATTAGCCTCAGAAACAGTGGGAAACAGTGCTTCTATACTAATTTCCAGGTGCTGAGACGAATGCCGCCAAGATCGAGCGTCTATGACTTACGGTTCAAGAATTAGCCTCAGAAACAGTGGTTCTAAACATGCTGCCAATAGCTCGTCTGGGAAACATCCAGAGAAGTCCAAGATAGTGTTTTTTTAGACTGGCTGCCACGAGCTGAAACGAATGCAGCCAAGAGCGAGCGTCTGTGACTTACGGTTCAAGAGTTATTCACAGAAACATGGTTCTGAACTTTGCTGCCAGCCGCAAAAGCGAAAGTAACCAAGATCGAGCGTCTAGGATTTACTTGTGAATAGCTCGCCTGGGAAACTTTCAGATAAGTCAAAGACAGTGCTTCTATACTAATTGCCAGGCGCTGAGACGAATGCCGCCAAGATCAAGCGTCTAAGACTTACGGTTCAAGAATTAGCCTCAGAAACAGTGGGAAACAGTGCTTCTATACTAATTGCCAGGCGCTGAGACGAATGCCGCCAAGATCGAGCGTCTATGACTTACGGTTCAAGAATTAGCCTCAGAAACAGTGGTTTTGAACATGCTGCCAATAGCTCGCCTGGGAAACATCCAGAGAAGTCCAAGATAGTGTTTTTTTAGACTGGCTGCCACGAGCTGAAACGAATGCAGCCAAGAGCGAGCGTCTGTCACTTACGGTTCAAGAGTTATTCACAGAAACATGGTTCTGAACTTTGCTGCCAGCCGCGAAAGCGAAAATAACCAAGATCGAGCGTCTAGGATTTACTTGTCAATAGCTCGCCTGGGAAACATCCAGTGAAGTCAAAGACAGTGCTTCTATACGAATTGCCAGGCGCTGAGACGAATGCCGCCAAGATCGAGCGTCTATGACTTACGGTTCAAGAATTCGCCTCAGAAACAGTGGGAAACAGTGCTTCTATACTAATTGCCAGGCGCTGAGACGAATGCCGCCAAGATCGAGCGTCTATGACTTACGGTTCAAGAGTTATTCACAGAAACATGGTTCTGAACTTTGCTGCCAGCCGCGAAAGCGAAAGTAACCAAGATCGAGCGTCTAGGATTTACTTGTGAATAGCTCGCCTGGGAAACATTCAGATAAGTCAAAGACAGTGCTTCTATACTAATTGCCAGGCGCTGAGACGAATGCCGCCAAGATCAAGCGTCTAAGACTTACGGTTCAAGAATTAGCCTCAGAAACAGTGGGAAACAGTGCTTCTATACTAATTGCCAGGCGCTGAGACGAATGCCGCCAAGATCGAGCGTCTATGACTTACGGTTCAAGAATTAGCCTCAGAAACAGTGGTTTTGAACATGCTGCCAATAGCTCGCCTGGGAAACATCCAGAGAAGTCCAAGATAGTGTTTTTTTTAGACTGGCTGCCACGAGCTGAAACGAATGCAGCCAAGAGCGAGCGTCTGTCACTTACGGTTCAAGAGTTATTCACAGAAACATGGTTCTGAACTTTGCTGCCAGCCGCGAAA
The DNA here is from genome assembly GCF_050947455.1 of Rhinoderma darwinii. Classification (NCBI taxonomy): domain Eukaryota; kingdom Metazoa; phylum Chordata; class Amphibia; order Anura; family Rhinodermatidae; genus Rhinoderma; species Rhinoderma darwinii. The sequence continues at coordinate 22,599 of NW_027463172.1, forward strand.
GCGAAAGTAACCAAGATCGAGCGTCTAGGATTTACTTGTCAATAGCTCGCCTGGGAAACATCCAGAGAAGTCAAAGACAGTGCTTCTATACTAATTGCCAGGCGCTGAGACGAATGCCGCCAAGATCGAGCGTCTATGACTTACGGTTCAAGAATTAGCCTCAGAAACAGTGGTTCTGAACATGCTGCCAATAGCTCGCCTGGGAAACATCCAGAGAAGTCCAAGATAGTGTTTTTTTTAGACTGGCTGCCACGAGCTGAAACGAATGCAGCCAAGAGCGAGCGTCTGTGACTTACGGTTCAAGAGTTATTCACAGAAACATGGTTCTGAACTTTGCTGCCAGCCGCGAAAGCGAAAATAACCAAGATCGAGCGTCTAGGATTTACTTGTCAATAGCTCGCCTGGGAAACATCCAGTGAAGTCAAAGACAGTGCTTCTATACTAATTGCCAGGCGCTGAGACGAATGCCGCCAAGATCGAGAGTCTATGACTTACGGTTCAAGAATTAGCCTCAGAAACAGTGGGAAACAGTGCTTCTATACTAATTTCCAGGTGCTGAGACGAATGCCGCCAAGATCGAGCGTCTATGACTTACGGTTCAAGAATTAGCCTCAGAAACAGTGGTTCTAAACATGCTGCCAATAGCTCGTCTGGGAAACATCCAGAGAAGTCCAAGATAGTGTTTTTTTAGACTGGCTGCCACGAGCTGAAACGAATGCAGCCAAGAGCGAGCGTCTGTGACTTACGGTTCAAGGGTTATTCACAGAAACATGGTTCTGAACTTTGCTGCCAGCCGCGAAAGCGAAAGTAACCAAGATCGAGCGTCTAGGATTTACTTGTGAATAGCTCGCCTGGGAAACTTTCAGATAAGTCAAAGACAGTGCTTCTATACTAATTGCCAGGCGCTGAGACGAATGCCGCCAAGATCAAGCGTCTAAGACTTACGGTTCAAGAATTAGCCTCAGAAACAGTGGGAAACAGTGCTTCTATACTAATTGCCAGGCGCTGAGACGAAAGCCGCCAAGATCGAGCGTCTATGACTTACGGTTCAAGAATTAGCCTCAGAAACAGTGGTTCTAAACATGCTGCCAATAGCTCGTCTGGGAAACATCCAGAGAAGTCCAAGATAGTGTTTTTTACACTGACTGCCACGAGCTGAAACGAATGCAGCCAAGAGCGAGCGTCTGTCACTTACGGTTCAAGAGTTATTCACAGAAACATGGTTCTGAACTTTGCTGCCAGCCGCGAAAGCGAAAATAACCAAGATCGAGCGTCTAGGATTTACTTGTCAATAGCTCGCCTGGGAAACATCCAGTGAAGTCAAAGACAGTGCTTCTATACTAATTGCCAGGCGCTGAGACGAATGCCGCCAAGATCGAGCGTCTATGACTTACGGTTCAAGAATTCGCCTCAGAAACAGTGGGAAACAGTGCTTCTATACTAATTGCCAGGCGCTGAGACGAATGCCGCCAAGATCGAGCGTCTATGACTTACGGTTCAAGAGTTATTCACAGAAACATGGTTCTGAACTTTGCTGCCAGCCGCGAAAGCGAAAGTAACCAAGATCGAGCGTCTAGGATTTACTTGTGAATAGCTCGCCTGGGAAACATTCAGATAAGTCAAAGACAGTGCTTCTATACTAATTGCCAGGCGCTGAGACGAATGCCGCCAAGATCAAGCGTCTAAGACTTACGGTTCAAGAATTAGCCTCAGAAACAGTGGGAAACAGTGCTTCTATACTAATTGCCAGGCGCTGAGACGAATGCCGCCAAGATCGAGCGTCTATGACTTACGGTTCAAGAATTAGCCTCAGAAACAGTGGTTTTGAACATGCTGCCAATAGCTCGCCTGGGAAACATCCAGAGAAGTCCAAGATAGTGTTTTTTTAGACTGGCTGCCACGAGCTGAAACGAATGCAGCCAAGAGCGAGCGTCTGTGACTTACGGTTCAAGAGTTATTCACAGAAACATGGTTCTGAACTTTGCTGCCAGCCGCGAAAGCGAAAGTAACCAAGATCGAGCGTCTAGGATTTACTTGTCAATAGCTCGCCTGGGAAACATCCAGAGAAGTCAAAGACAGTGCTTCTATACTAATTGCCAGGCGCTGAGACGAATGCCGCCAAGATCGAGCGTCTATGACTTACGGTTCAAGAATTCGCCTCAGAAACAGTGGGAAACAGTGCTTCTATACTAATTGCCAGGCGCTGAGACGAATGCCGCCAAGATCGAGCGTCTATGACTTACGGTTCAAGAGTTATTCACAGAAACATGGTTCTGAACTTTGCTGCCAGCCGCGAAAGCGAAAGTAACCAAGATCGAGCGTCTAGGATTTACTTGTGAATAGCTCGCCTGGGAAACATTCAGATAAGTCAAAGACAGTGCTTCTATACTAATTGCCAGGCGCTGAGACGAATGCCGCCAAGATCAAGCGTCTAAGACTTACGGTTCAAGAATTAGCCTCAGAAACAGTGGGAAACAGTGCTTCTATACTAATTGCCAGGCGCTGAGACGAATGCCGCCAAGATCGAGCGTCTATGACTTACGGTTCAAGAATTAGCCTCAGAAACAGTGGTTTTGAACATGCTGCCAATAGCTCGCCTGGGAAACATCCAGAGAAGTCCAAGATAGTGTTTTTTTTAGACTGGCTGCCACGAGCTGAAACGAATGCAGCCAAGAGCGAGCGTCTGTGACTTACGGTTCAAGAGTTATTCTCAGAAACATGGTTCTGAACTTTGCTGCCAGCCGCGAAAGCGAAAGTAACCAAGATCGAGCGTCTAGGATTTACTTGTCAATAGCTCGCCTGGGAAACATCCAGAGAAGTCAAAGACAGTGCTTCTATACTAATTGCCAGGCGCTGAGACGAATGCCGCCAAGATCGAGCGTCTATGACTTACGGTTCAAGAATTAGCCTCAGAAACAGTGGTTCTGAACATGCTGCCAATAGCTCGCCTGGGAAACATCCAGAGAAGTCCAAGATAGTGTTTTTTTAGACTGGCTGCCACGAGCTGAAACGAATGCAGCCAAGAGCGAGCGTCTGTGACTTACGGTTCAAGAGTTATTCACAGAAACATGGTTCTGAACTTTGCTGCCAGCCGCGAAAGCGAAAATAACCAAGATCGAGCGTCTAGGATTTACTTGTCAATAGCTCGCCTGGGAAACATCCAGTGAAGTCAAAGACAGTGCTTCTATACTAATTGCCAGGCGCTGAGACGAATGCCGCCAAGATCGAGAGTCTATGACTTACGGTTCAAGAATTAGCCTCAGAAACAGTGGGAAACAGTGCTTCTATACTAATTTCCAGGTGCTGAGACGAATGCCGCCAAGATCGAGCGTCTATGACTTACGGTTCAAGAATTAGCCTCAGAAACAGTGGTTCTAAACATGCTGCCAATAGCTCGTCTGGGAAACATCCAGAGAAGTCCAAGATAGTGTTTTTTTAGACTGGCTGCCACGAGCTGAAACGAATGCAGCCAAGAGCGAGCGTCTGTGACTTACGGTTCAAGAGTTATTCACAGAAACATGGTTCTGAACTTTGCTGCCAGCCGCAAAAGCGAAAGTAACCAAGATCGAGCGTCTAGGATTTACTTGTGAATAGCTCGCCTGGGAAACTTTCAGATAAGTCAAAGACAGTGCTTCTATACTAATTGCCAGGCGCTGAGACGAATGCCGCCAAGATCAAGCGTCTAAGACTTACGGTTCAAGAATTAGCCTCAGAAACAGTGGGAAACAGTGCTTCTATACTAATTGCCAGGCGCTGAGACGAATGCCGCCAAGATCGAGCGTCTATGACTTACGGTTCAAGAATTAGCCTCAGAAACAGTGGTTTTGAACATGCTGCCAATAGCTCGCCTGGGAAACATCCAGAGAAGTCCAAGATAGTTTTTTTAGACTGGCTGCCACGAGCTGAAACGAATGCAGCCAAGAGCGAGCGTCTGTGACTTACGGTTCAAGAGTTATTCACAGAAACATGGTTCTGAACTTTGCTGCCAGCCGCGAAAGCGAAAGTAACCAAGATCGAGCGTCTAGGATTTACTTGTGAATAGCTCGCCTGGGAAACATCCAGAGAAGTCAAAGACAGTGCAGCTATACTAATTGCCAGGCGCTGAGACGAATGCCGCCAAGATCGAGCGTCTATGACTTACGGTTCAAGAATTAGCCTCAGAAACAGTGGGAAACAGTGCTTCTATACTAATTTCCAGGTGCTGAGCCGAATGCCGCCAAGATCGAGCGTCTATGACTTACGGTTCAAGAATTAGCCTCAGAAACAGTGGTTCTAAACATGCTGCCAATAGCTCGCCTGGGAAACATCCAGAGAAGTCCAAGATAGTGTTCTTTAGACTGACTGCCACGAGCTGAAACGAATGCAGCCAAGAGCGAGCGTCTGTCACTTACGGTTCAAGAGTTATTCACAGAAACATGGTTCTGAACTTTGCTGCCAGCCGCGAAAGCGAAAATAACCAAGATCGAGCGTCTAGGATTTACTTGTCAATAGCTCGCCTGGGAAACATCCAGTGAAGTCAAAGACAGTGCTTCTATACGAATTGCCAGGCGCTGAGACGAATGCCGCCAAGATCGAGCGTCTATGACTTACGGTTCAAGAATTCGCCTCAGAAACAGTGGGAAACAGTGCTTCTATACTAATTGCCAGGCGCTGAGACGAATGCCGCCAAGATCGAGCGTCTATGACTTACGGTTCAAGAGTTATTCACAGAAACATGGTTCTGAACTTTGCTGCCAGCCGCGAAAGCGAAAGTAACCAAGATCGAGCGTCTAGGATTTACTTGTGAATAGCTCGCCTGGGAAACATTCAGATAAGTCAAAGACAGTGCTTCTATACTAATTGCCAGGCGCTGAGACGAATGCCGCCAAGATCAAGCGTCTAAGACTTACGGTTCAAGAATTAGCCTCAGAAACAGTGGGAAACAGTGCTTCTATACTAATTGCCAGGCGCTGAGACGAATGCCGCCAAGATCGAGCGTCTATGACTTACGGTTCAAGAATTAGCCTCAGAAACAGTGGTTTTGAACATGCTGCCAATAGCTCGCCTGGGAAACATCCAGAGAAGTCCAAGATAGTGTTTTTTTTAGACTGGCTGCCACGAGCTGAAACGAATGCAGCCAAGAGCGAGCGTCTGTCACTTACGGTTCAAGAGTTATTCACAGAAACATGGTTCTGAACTTTGCTGCCAGCCGCGAAAGCGAAAGTAACCAAGATCGAGCGTCTAGGATTTACTTGTCAATAGCTCGCCTGGGAAACATCCAGAGAAGTCAAAGACAGTGCTTCTATACTAATTGCCAGGCGCTGAGACGAATGCCGCCAAGATCGAGCGTCTATGACTTACGGTTCAAGAATTAGCCTCAGAAACAGTGGTTCTGAACATGCTGCCAATAGCTCGCCTGGGAAACATCCAGAGAAGTCCAAGATAGTGTTTTTTTTAGACTGGCTGCCACGAGCTGAAACGAATGCAGCCAAGAGCGAGCGTCTGTGACTTACGGTTCAAGAGTTATTCACAGAAACATGGTTCTGAACTTTGCTGCCAGCCGCGAAAGCGAAAATAACCAAGATCGAGCGTCTAGGATTTACTTGTCAATAGCTCGCCTGGGAAACATCCAGTGAAGTCAAAGACAGTGCTTCTATACTAATTGCCAGGCGCTGAGACGAATGCCGCCAAGATCGAGAGTCTATGACTTACGGTTCAAGAATTAGCCTCAGAAACAGTGGGAAACAGTGCTTCTATACTAATTTCCAGGTGCTGAGACGAATGCCGCCAAGATCGAGCGTCTATGACTTACGGTTCAAGAATTAGCCTCAGAAACAGTGGTTCTAAACATGCTGCCAATAGCTCGTCTGGGAAACATCCAGAGAAGTCCAAGATAGTGTTTTTTTAGACTGGCTGCCACGAGCTGAAACGAATGCAGCCAAGAGCGAGCGTCTGTGACTTACGGTTCAAGAGTTATTCACAGAAACATGGTTCTGAACTTTGCTGCCAGCCGCAAAAGCGAAAGTAACCAAGATCGAGCGTCTAGGATTTACTTGTGAATAGCTCGCCTGGGAAACTTTCAGATAAGTCAAAGACAGTGCTTCTATACTAATTGCCAGGCGCTGAGACGAATGCCGCCAAGATCAAGCGTCTAAGACTTACGGTTCAAGAATTAGCCTCAGAAACAGTGGGAAACAGTGCTTCTATACTAATTGCCAGGCGCTGAGACGAATGCCGCCAAGATCGAGCGTCTATGACTTACGGTTCAAGAATTAGCCTCAGAAACAGTGGTTTTGAACATGCTGCCAATAGCTCGCCTGGGAAACATCCAGAGAAGTCCAAGATAGTGTTTTTTTAGACTGGCTGCCACGAGCTGAAACGAATGCAGCCAAGAGCGAGCGTCTGTGACTTACGGTTCAAGAGTTATTCACAGAAACATGGTTCTGAACTTTGCTGCCAGCCGCGAAAGCGAAAGTAACCAAGATCGAGCGTCTAGGATTTACTTGTGAATAGCTCGCCTGGGAAACATCCAGAGAAGTCAAAGACAGTGCAGCTATACTAATTGCCAGGCGCTGAGACGAATGCCGCCAAGATCGAGCGTCTATGACTTACGGTTCAAGAATTAGCCTCAGAAACAGTGGGAAACAGTGCTTCTATACTAATTTCCAGGTGCTGAGCCGAATGCCGCCAAGATCGAGCGTCTATGACTTACGGTTCAAGAATTAGCCTCAGAAACAGTGGTTCTAAACATGCTGCCAATAGCTCGCCTGGGAAACATCCAGAGAAGTCCAAGATAGTGTTCTTTAGACTGACTGCCACGAGCTGAAACGAATGCAGCCAAGAGCGAGCGTCTGTCACTTACGGTTCAAGAGTTATTCACAGAAACATGGTTCTGAACTTTGCTGCCAGCCGCGAAAGCGAAAATAACCAAGATCGAGCGTCTAGGATTTACTTGTCAATAGCTCGCCTGGGAAACATCCAGTGAAGTCAAAGACAGTGCTTCTATACGAATTGCCAGGCGCTGAGACGAATGCCGCCAAGATCGAGCGTCTATGACTTACGGTTCAAGAATTCGCCTCAGAAACAGTGGGAAACAGTGCTTCTATACTAATTGCCAGGCGCTGAGACGAATGCCGCCAAGATCGAGCGTCTATGACTTACGGTTCAAGAGTTATTCACAGAAACATGGTTCTGAACTTTGCTGCCAGCCGCGAAAGCGAAAGTAACCAAGATCGAGCGTCTAGGATTTACTTGTGAATAGCTCGCCTGGGAAACATTCAGATAAGTCAAAGACAGTGCTTCTATACTAATTGCCAGGCGCTGAGACGAATGCCGCCAAGATCAAGCGTCTAAGACTTACGGTTCAAGAATTAGCCTCAGAAACAGTGGGAAACAGTGCTTCTATACTAATTGCCAGGCGCTGAGACGAATGCCGCCAAGATCGAGCGTCTATGACTTACGGTTCAAGAATTAGCCTCAGAAACAGTGGTTTTGAACATGCTGCCAATAGCTCGCCTGGGAAACATCCAGAGAAGTCCAAGATAGTGTTTTTTTTAGACTGGCTGCCACGAGCTGAAACGAATGCAGCCAAGAGCGAGCGTCTGTGACTTACGGTTCAAGAGTTATTCACAGAAACATGGTTCTGAACTTTGCTGCCAGCCGCGAAAGCGAAAGTAACCAAGATCGAGCGTCTAGGATTTACTTGTCAATAGCTCGCCTGGGAAACATCCAGAGAAGTCAAAGACAGTGCTTCTATACTAATTGCCAGGCGCTGAGACGAATGCCGCCAAGATCGAGCGTCTATGACTTACGGTTCAAGAATTAGCCTCAGAAACAGTGGTTCTGAACATGCTGCCAATAGCTCGCCTGGGAAACATCCAGAGAAGTCCAAGATAGTGTTTTTTTTAGACTGGCTGCCACGAGCTGAAACAAATGCAGCCAAGAGCGAGCGTCTGTGACTTACGGTTCAAGAGTTATTCACAGAAACATGGTTCTGAACTTTGCTGCCAGCCGCGAAAGCGAAAATAACCAAGATCGAGCGTCTAGGATTTACTTGTCAATAGCTCGCCTGGGAAACATCCAGTGAAGTCAAAGACAGTGCTTCTATACTAATTGCCAGGCGCTGAGACGAATGCCGCCAAGATCGAGAGTCTATGACTTACGGTTCAAGAATTAGCCTCAGAAACAGTGGGAAACAGTGCTTCTATACTAATTTCCAGGTGCTGAGACGAATGCCGCCAAGATCGAGCGTCTATGACTTACGGTTCAAGAATTAGCCTCAGAAACAGTGGTTCTAAACATGCTGCCAATAGCTCGTCTGGGAAACATCCAGAGAAGTCCAAGATAGTGTTTTTTTAGACTGGCTGCCACGAGCTGAAACGAATGCAGCCAAGAGCGAGCGTCTGTGACTTACGGTTCAAGGGTTATTCACAGAAACATGGTTCTGAACTTTGCTGCCAGCCGCGAAAGCGAAAGTAACCAAGATCGAGCGTCTAGGATTTACTTGTGAATAGCTCGCCTGGGAAACTTTCAGATAAGTCAAAGACAGTGCTTCTATACTAATTGCCAGGCGCTGAGACGAATGCCGCCAAGATCAAGCGTCTAAGACTTACGGTTCAAGAATTAGCCTCAGAAACAGTGGGAAACAGTGCTTCTATACTAATTGCCAGGCGCTGAGACGAAAGCCGCCAAGATCGAGCGTCTATGACTTACGGTTCAAGAATTAGCCTCAGAAACAGTGGTTCTAAACATGCTGCCAATAGCTCGTCTGGGAAACATCCAGAGAAGTCCAAGATAGTGTTTTTTACACTGACTGCCACGAGCTGAAACGAATGCAGCCAAGAGCGAGCGTCTGTCACTTACGGTTCAAGAGTTATTCACAGAAACATGGTTCTGAACTTTGCTGCCAGCCGCGAAAGCGAAAATAACCAAGATCGAGCGTCTAGGATTTACTTGTCAATAGCTCGCCTGGGAAACATCCAGTGAAGTCAAAGACAGTGCTTCTATACTAATTGCCAGGCGCTGAGACGAATGCCGCCAAGATCGAGCGTCTATGACTTACGGTTCAAGAATTCGCCTCAGAAACAGTGGGAAACAGTGCTTCTATACTAATTGCCAGGCGCTGAGACGAATGCCGCCAAGATCGAGCGTCTATGACTTACGGTTCAAGAGTTATTCACAGAAACATGGTTCTGAACTTTGCTGCCAGCCGCGAAAGCGAAAGTAACCAAGATCGAGCGTCTAGGATTTACTTGTGAATAGCTCGCCTGGGAAACATTCAGATAAGTCAAAGACAGTGCTTCTATACTAATTGCCAGGCGCTGAGACGAATGCCGCCAAGATCAAGCGTCTAAGACTTACGGTTCAAGAATTAGCCTCAGAAACAGTGGGAAACAGTGCTTCTATACTAATTGCCAGGCGCTGAGACGAATGCCGCCAAGATCGAGCGTCTATGACTTACGGTTCAAGAATTAGCCTCAGAAACAGTGGTTTTGAACATGGTGCCAATAGCTCGCCTGGGAAACATCCAGAGAAGTCCAAGATAGTGTTTTTTTAGACTGGCTGCCACGAGCTGAAACGAATGCAGCCAAGAGCGAGCGTCTGTGACTTACGGTTCAAGAGTTATTCACAGAAACATGGTTCTGAACTTTGCTGCCAGCCGCGAAAGCGAAAGTAACCAAGATCGAGCGTCTAGGATTTACTTGTCAATAGCTCGCCTGGGAAACATCCAGAGAAGTCAAAGACAGTGCTTCTATACTAATTGCCAGGCGCTGAGACGAATGCCGCCAAGATCGAGCGTCTATGACTTACGGTTCAAGAATTCGCCTCAGAAACAGTGGGAAACAGTGCTTCTATACTAATTGCCAGGCGCTGAGACGAATGCCGCCAAGATCGAGCGTCTATGACTTACGGTTCAAGAGTTATTCACAGAAACATGGTTCTGAACTTTGCTGCCAGCCGCGAAAGCGAAAGTAACCAAGATCGAGCGTCTAGGATTTACTTGTGAATAGCTCGCCTGGGAAACATTCAGATAAGTCAAAGACAGTGCTTCTATACTAATTGCCAGGCGCTGAGACGAATGCCGCCAAGATCAAGCGTCTAAGACTTACGGTTCAAGAATTAGCCTCAGAAACAGTGGGAAACAGTGCTTCTATACTAATTGCCAGGCGCTGAGACGAATGCCGCCAAGATCGAGCGTCTATGACTTACGGTTCAAGAATTAGCCTCAGAAACAGTGGTTCTGAACATGCTGCCAATAGCTCGCCTGGGAAACATCCAGAGAAGTCCAAGATAGTGTTTTTTTAGACTGGCTGCCACGAGCTGAAACGAATGCAGCCAAGAGCGAGCGTCTGTGACTTACGGTTCAAGAGTTATTCACAGAAACATGGTTCTGAACTTTGCTGCCAGCCGCGAAAGCGAAAGTAACCAAGATCGAGCGTCTAGGATTTACTTGTGAATAGCTCGCCTGGGAAACTTTCAGATAAGTCAAAGACAGTGCTTCTATACTAATTGCCAGGCGCTGAGACGAATGCCGCCAAGATCAAGCGTCTAAGACTTACGGTTCAAGAATTAGCCTCAGAAACAGTGGGAAACAGTGCTTCTATACTAATTGCCAGGCGCTGAGACGAATGCCGCCAAGATCGAGCGTCTATGACTTACGGTTCAAGAATTAGCCTCAGAAACAGTGGTTTGAACCGGCTGCCAATAGCTCGCCTGGGAAACATCCAGAGAAGTCCAAGATAGTGTTTTTTTAGACTGGCTGCCACGAGCTGAAACGAATGCAGCCAAGAGCGAGCGTCTGTGACCTACGGTTCAAGAGTTATTCACAGAAACATGGTTCGGAACTTTGCTGTCAGCCGCGAAAGCGAAAATAACCAAGATCGAGCGTCTAGGATTTACTTGTCAATAGCTCGCCTGGGAAACATCCAGAGAAGTCAAAGACAGTGCTTCTATACTAATTGCCAGGCGCTGAGACGAATGCCGCCAAGATCGAGCGTGTATGACTTACGGTTCAAGAATTAGCCTCAGAAACAGTGGGAAACAGTGCTTCTATACTAATTGCCAGGCGCTGAGACGAATGCCGCCAAGATCGAGCGTCTATGACTTACGGTTCAAGAATTAGCCTCAGAAACAGTGGTTCTGAACATGCTGCCAATAGCTCGCCTGGGAAACATCCAGAGAAGTCCAAGATAGTGTTTTTTTAGACTGGCTGCCACGAGCTGAAACGCATGCAGCCAAGAGCGAGCGTCTGTGACTTACGGTTCAAGAGTTATTCACAGAAACATGGTTCTGAACTTTGCTGCCAGCCGCGAAAGCGAAAGTAACCAAGATCGAGCGTCTAGGATTTACTTGTGAATAGCTCGCCTGGGAAACATCCAGAGAAGTCAAAGACAGTGCAGCTATACTAATTGCCAGGCGCTGAGACGAATGCCGCCAAGATCGAGCGTCTATGACTTACGGTTCAAGAATTAGCCTCAGAAACAGTGGGAAACAGTGCTTCTATACTAATTTCCAGGTGCTGAGCCGAATGCCGCCAAGATCGAGCGTCTATGACTTACGGTTCAAGAATTAGCCTCAGAAACAGTGGTTCTAAACATGCTGCCAATAGCTCGCCTGGGAAACATCCAGAGAAGTCCAAGATAGTGTTCTTTAGACTGACTGCCACGAGCTGAAACGAATGCAGCCAAGAGCGAGCGTCTGTCACTTACGGTTCAAGAGTTATTCACAAAAACATGGTTCTGAACTTTGCTGCCAGCCGCGAAAGCGAAAATAACCAAGATCGAGCGTCTAGGATTTACTTGTCAATAGCTCGCCTGGGAAACATCCAGTGAAGTCAAAGACAGTGCTTCTATACTAATTGCCAGGCGCTGAGACGAATGCCGCCAAGATCGAGCGTCTATGACTTACGGTTCAAGAATTCGCCTCAGAAACAGTGGGAAACAGTGCTTCTATACTAATTGCCAGGCGCTGAGACGAATGCCGCCAAGATCGAGCGTCTATGACTTACGGTTCAAGAGTTATTCACAGAAACATGGTTCTGAACTTTGCTGCCAGCCGCGAAAGCGAAAGTAACCAAGATCGAGCGTCTAGGATTTACTTGTGAATAGCTCGCCTGGGAAACATTCAGATAAGTCAAAGACAGTGCTTCTATACTAATTGCCAGGCGCTGAGACGAATGCCGCCAAGATCAAGCGTCTAAGACTTACGGTTCAAGAATTAGCCTCAGAAACAGTGGGAAACAGTGCTTCTATACTAATTGCCAGGCGCTGAGACGAATGCCGCCAAGATCGAGCGTCTATGACTTACGGTTCAAGAATTAGCCTCAGAAACAGTGGTTTTGAACATGCTGCCAATAGCTCGCCTGGGAAACATCCAGAGAAGTCCAAGATAGTGTTTTTTTTAGACTGGCTGCCACGAGCTGAAACGAATGCAGCCAAGAGCGAGCGTCTGTCACTTACGGTTCAAGAGTTATTCACAGAAACATGGTTCTGAACTTTGCTGCCAGCCGCGAAAGCGAAAGTAACCAAGATCGAGCGTCTAGGATTTACTTGTCAATAGCTCGCCTGGGAAACATCCAGAGAAGTCAAAGACAGTGCTTCTATACTAATTGCCAGGCGCTGAGACGAATGCCGCCAAGATCGAGCGTCTATGACTTATGGTTCAAGAATTAGCCTCAGAAACAGTGGTTCTGAACATGCTGCCAATAGCTCGCCTGGGAAACATCCAGAGAAGTCCAAGATAGTGTTTTTTTTAGACTGGCTGCCACGAGCTGAAACAAATGCAGCCAAGAGCGAGCGTCTGTGACTTACGGTTCAAGAGTTATTCACAGAAACATGGTTCTGAACTTTGCTGCCAGCCGCGAAAGCGAAAATAACCAAGATCGAGCGTCTAGGATTTACTTGTCAATAGCTCGCCTGGGAAACATCCAGTGAAGTCAAAGACAGTGCTTCTATACTAATTGCCAGGCGCTGAGACGAATGCCGCCAAGATCGAGAGTCTATGACTTACGGTTCAAGAATTAGCCTCAGAAACAGTGGGAAACAGTGCTTCTATACTAATTTCCAGGTGCTGAGACGAATGCCGCCAAGATCGAGCGTCTATGACTTACGGTTCAAGAATTAGCCTCAGAAACAGTGGTTCTAAACATGCTGCCAATAGCTCGTCTGGGAAACATCCAGAAAAGTCCAAGATAGTGTTTTTTTAGACTGGCTGCCACGAGCTGAAACGAATGCAGCCAAGAGCGAGCGTCTGTGACTTACGGTTCAAGGGTTATTCACAGAAACATGGTTCTGAACTTTGCTGCCAGCCGCGAAAGCGAAAGTAACCAAGATCGAGCGTCTAGGATTTACTTGTGAATAGCTCGCCTGGGAAACTTTCAGATAAGTCAAAGACAGTGCTTCTATACTAATTGCCAGGCGCTGAGACGAATGCCGCCAAGATCAAGCGTCTAAGACTTACGGTTCAAGAATTAGCCTCAGAAACAGTGGGAAACAGTGCTTCTATACTAATTGCCAGGCGCTGAGACGAAAGCCGCCAAGATCGAGCGTCTATGACTTACGGTTCAAGAATTAGCCTCAGAAACAGTGGTTCTGAACATGCTGCCAATAGCTCGCCTGGGAAACATCCAGAGAAGTCCAAGATAGTGTTTTTTAGACTGACTGCCACGAGCTGAAACGAATGCAGCCAAGAGCGAGCGTCTGTCACTTACGGTTCAAGAGTTATTCACAGAAACATGGTTCTGAACTTTGCTGCCAGCCGCGAAAGCGAAAGTAACCAAGATCGAGCGTCTAGGATTTACTTGTCAATAGCTCGCCTGGGAAACATCCAGAGAAGTCAAAGACAGTGCTTCTATACTAATTGCCAGGCGCTGAGACGAATGCCGCCAAGATTGAGCGTCTATGACTTACGGTTCAAGAATTCGCCTCAGAAACAGTGGGAAACAGTGCTTCTATACTAATTGCCAGGCGCTGAGACGAATGCCGCCAAGATCGAGCGTCTATGACTTACGGTTCAAGAGTTATTCACAGAAACATGGTTCTGAACTTTGCTGCCAGCCGCGAAAGCGAAAGTAACCAAGATCGAGCGTCTAGGATTTACTTGTGAATAGCTCGCCTGGGAAACATTCAGATAAGTCAAAGACAGTGCTTCTATACTAATTGCCAGGCGCTGAGACGAATGCCGCCAAGATCAAGCGTCTAAGACTTACGGTTCAAGAATTAGCCTCAGAAACAGTGGGAAACAGTGCTTCTATACTAATTGCCAGGCGCTGAGACGAATGCCGCCAAGATCGAGCGTCTATGACTTACGGTTCAAGAATTAGCCTCAGAAACAGTGGTTTTGAACATGCTGCCAATAGCTCGCCTGGGAAACATCCAGAGAAGTCCAAGATAGTGTTTTTTTAGACTGGCTGCCACGAGCTGAAACGAATGCAGCCAAGAGCGAGCGTCTGTGACTTACGGTTCAAGAGTTATTCACAGAAACATGGTTCTGAACTTTGCTGCCAGCCGCGAAAGCGAAAGTAACCAAGATGAAGCGTCTAGGATTTACTTGTCAATAGCTCGCCTGGGAAACATCCAGAGAAGTCAAAGACAGTGCTTCTATACTAATTGCCAGGCGCTGAGACGAATGCCGCCAAGATCGAGCGTCTATGACTTACGGTTCAAGAATTAGCCTCAGAAACAGTGGTTCTGAACATGCTGCCAATAGCTCGCCTGGGAAACATCCAGAGAAGTCCAAGATAGTGTTTTTTTTAGACTGGCTGCCACGAGCTGAAACGAATGCAGCCAAGAGCGAGCGTCTGTGACTTACGGTTCAAGAGTTATTCACAGAAACATGGTTCTGAACTTTGCTGCCAGCCGCGAAAGCGAAAATAACCAAGATCGAGCGTCTAGGATTTACTTGTCAATAGCTCGCCTGGGAAACATCCAGTGAAGTCAAAGACAGTGCTTCTATACTAATTGCCAGGCGCTGAGACGAATGCCGCCAAGATCGAGAGTCTATGACTTACGGTTCAAGAATTAGCCTCAGAAACAGTGGGAAACAGTGCTTCTATACTAATTTCCAGGTGCTGAGACGAATGCCGCCAAGATCGAGCGTCTATGACTTACGGTTCAAGAATTAGCCTCAGAAACAGTGGTTCTAAACATGCTGCCAATAGCTCGTCTGGGAAACATCCAGAGA
>NW_027463173.1:0-37722 GCF_050947455.1 Rhinoderma darwinii
TACTACACTGTTATATTATACACCACACTATTATATTATATGCTGCACTAGGACATTATATACTACACTGTTATATTATACACCACACTATTATATTATATGCTGCACTAGGACATTATATACTACACTGTTATATTATACACCACACTATTATATTATATGCTGCACTAGGAGATTATATACTACACTATTATATTATACACCACACTATTATATTATATGCTGCACTAGGACATTATATACTACACTGTTATATTATACACCACACTATTATATTATATGCTGCACTAGTACATTATATACTACACTGTTATATTATACACCACACTATTATATTATATGCTGCACTAGGACATTATATACTACACTGTTATATTATACACTACACTATTATATTATATGCTGCACTAGGACATTATATACTACACTGTTATATTATACACCACACTATTATATTATATGCTGCACTAGGACATTATATACTACACTGTTATATTATATACCACACTATTATATTATATGCTGCACTAGGACATTATATACTACACTGTTATATTATACACCACACTATTATATTATATGCTGCACTAGGACATTATATACTACACTGTTATATTATACACCACACTATTATATTATATGCTGCACTAGGACATTATATACTACACTGTTATATTATACACCACACTATTATATTATATGCTGCACTAGGACATTATATACTACACTGTTATATTATACACCACACTATTATATTATATGCTGCACTAGTACATTATATACTACACTGTTATATTATACACCACACTATTATATTATATGCTGCACTAGGACATTATATACTACACTGATATATTATACACCACACTATTATATTATATGCTGCACTAGGATATTATATACTACACTATTATATTATATGCTGCACTAGGAGATTATATACTACACTGTTATATTATACACCGCACTATTATATTATATGCTGCACTAGGAGATTATATACTACACTGTTATATTATACACCGCACTATTATATTATATGCTGCACTAGTACATTATATACTACACTGTTATATTATACACCACACTATTATATTATATGCTGCACTAGGACATTATATCATTATATACTACACTGTTATATTATACACCACACTATTATATTATATGCTGCACTAGGACATTATATACTACACTGTTATATTATACTCCACACTATTATATTATATGCTGCACTAGGACATTATATACTACACTGTTATATTATACTCCACACTATTATATTATATGCTGCACTAGGACATTATATACTACACTGTTATATTATACACCACACTATTATATTATATGCTGCACTAGGACATTATATACTACAGTTATATTATACACCACACTATTATATTATATGCTGCACTAGGACATTATATACTACACTGTTATATTATACACCACACTATTATATTATATGCTGCACTAGAACATTATATACTACACTATTATATTATATACCACACTATTATATTATATGCTGCACTAGGACATTATATACTACACTGATATATTATACACCACACAGAGCCGAGACCACCGCCACCACCTGTATACACCCTGCAGAGACCACCGCCACCTGTATACACCCTGCCGAGACCACCGCCCCTGTATATACCCTGCCGAGACCACCGCCCCTGTATATACCCTGCCGAGACCACCACCTGTATACACCCTGCAGAGACCACCACCTGTATATACCCTGCAGAGACCACCACCTGTATATACCCTGCAGAGACCACCACCTGTATACACCCTGCAGAGACCACCGCCACCTGTATATACCTTGCAGAGACCACAGCCCCCTGTATACACCCTGCAGAGACCACCACCTGTATACACCCTGCAGAGACCACCACCCCCTGTATACACCCTGCAGAGACCACCACCTGTATACACCCTGCAGAGACCACCGCCACCTGTATATACCCTGCAGAGACCACCACCTGTATATACCCAGCAGAGACCACCGCCACCTGTATATACCCTGCAGAGACCACCGCCACCTGTATATACCCTGCAGAGACCACCGCCCCCTGTATACACCCTGCAGAGACCACCACCTGTATACACCCTGCAGAGACCACCGCCCCCTGTATACACCCTGCAGAGACCACCGCCACCTGTATATACCCTGCAGAGACCACCGCCACCTGTATATACCCTGCAGAGACCACCGCCCCCTGTATATACCCTGCCGAGACCACCATCTGTATATACCCTGCAGAGACCACCGCCACCTGTATATACCCTGCAGAGACCACCGCCCCCTGTATACACCCTGCAGAGACCACCGCCACCTGTATACACCCTGCAGAGACCACCGCCTGTATACACCCTGCAGAGACCACCGCCACCTGTATATACCCTGCAGAGACCACCACCTGTATACACCCTGCAGAGACCACAGCCCCCCGTATATACCCTGCAGAGACCACCGCCACCTGTATACACCCTGCAGAGACCACCACCTGTATATACCCTGCAGAGACCACCGCCACCTGTATATACCCTGCAGAGACCACCGCCCCCTGTATACACCCTGCAGAGACCACCACCTGTATACACCCTGCAGAGACCACCGCCACCTGTATATACCCTGCAGAGACCACCACCTGTATACACCCTGCAGAGACCACCACCTGTATACACCCTGCAGAGACCACCGCCCCCTGTATACACCCTGCAGAGACCACCGCCCCCTGTATATACCCTGCAGAGACCACCACCTGTATACACCCTGCAGAGACCACCGCCACCTGTATATACCCTGCAGAGACCACCACCTGTATATATCCTGCAGAGACCACCGCCACCTGTATACACCCTGCCGAGACCACCGCCCCTGTATATACCCTGCCGAGACCACCGCCCCTGTATATACCCTGCCGAGACCACCACCTGTATACACCCTGCAGAGACCACCACCTGTATATACCCTGCAGAGACCACCACCTGTATATACCCTGCAGAGACCACCACCTGTATATACCCTGCAGAGACCACCGCCACCTGTATATACCTTGCAGAGACCACAGCCCCCTGTATACACCCTGCAGAGACCACCGCCACCTGTATATACCCTGCAGAGACCACCACCTGTATATACCCAGCAGAGACCACCGCCACCTGTATATACCCTGCAGAGACCACCGCCACCTGTATATACCCTGCAGAGACCACCGCCCCCTGTATACACCCTGCAGAGACCACCACCTGTATACACCCTGCAGAGACCACCGCCCCCTGTATACACCCTGCAGAGACCACCGCCACCTGTATATACCCTGCAGAGACCACCGCCACCTGTATATACCCTGCAGAGACCACCGCCCCCTGTATATACCCTGCCGAGACCACCACCTGTATATACCCTGCAGAGACCACCGCCACCTGTATATACCCTGCCGAGACCACCACCTGTATACACCCTGCAGAGACCACCGCCCCCTGTATACACCCTGCAGAGACCACCGCCTGTATACACCCTGCAGAGACCACCGCCACCTGTATATACCCTGCAGAGACCACCACCTGTATACACCCTGCAGAGACCACCGCCACCTGTATACACCCTGCAGAGACCACCACCTGTATACACCCTGCAGAGACCACCGCCACCTGTATATACCCTGCAGAGACCACCGCCCCCTGTATACACCCTGCAGAGACCACCACCTGTATACACCCTGCAGAGACCACCGCCACCTGTATATACCCTGCAGAGACCACCACCTGTATACACCCTGCAGAGACCACCACCTGTATACACCCTGCAGAGACCACCACCTGTATACACCCTGCAGAGACCACCGCCCCCTGTATACACCCTGCAGAGACCACCGCCCCCTGTATATACCCTGCAGAGACCACCACCTGTATACACCCTGCAGAGACCACCGCCACCTGTATATACCCTGCAGAGACCACCGCCCCCTGTATACACCCTGCAGAGACCGCCGCCACCTGTATACACCCTGCAGAGACCACCGCCCCCTGTATATACCCTGCAGAGACCACCACCTGTATACACCCTGCAGAGACCACCACCTGTATACACACTGCAGAGACCACCGCCCCCTGTATACACCCTGCAGAGACCACCGCCACCTGTATACACCCTGCAGAGACCACCGCCACCTGTATACACCCTGCAGAGACCACCACCTGTATACACCCTGCAGAGACCACCGCCCCCTGTATACACCCTGCAGAGACCACCGCCACCTGTATACACCCTGCAGAGACCACCGCCACCTGTATACACCCTGCAGAGACCACCGCCACCTGTATACACCCTGCAGAGACCACCGCCCCCTGTATACACCCTGCAGAGACCACCACCTGTATACACCCTGCAGAGACCACCGCCCCCTGTATACACCCTGCAGAGACCACCACCTGTATATACCCTGCAGAGACCACCGCCACCTGCATACATCCTGCAGAGACCACCGCCCCCTGTATACACCCTGCAGAGACCACCGCCACCTGTATACACCCTGCAGAGACCACCGCCCCCTGTATACACCCTGCAGAGACCACCACCTGTATATACCCTGCAGAGACCACCGACACCTGCATACATCCTGCAGAGACCACCGCCCCCTGTATACACCCTGCAGAGACCACCGCCACCTGTATACACCCTGCAGAGACCACCGCCACCTGTATACACCCTGCAGAGACCACCGCCCCCTGTATACACCCTGCAGAGACCACCGCCACCTGTATATACCCTGCAGAGACCACCGCCCCCTGTATACACCCTGCAGAGACCACCGCCCCCTGTATACACCCTGCAGAGACCACCGCCCCCTGTATACATCCTGCAGAGACCACCGCCCCCCGTATATACCCTGCAGAGACCACCGCCACCTGTATACACCCTGCAGAGACCACCGCCACCTGTATACATCCTGCAGAGACCACCGCCTGTATACACCCTGCAGAGACCACCGCCCCCTGTATACACCCTGCAGAGACCACCGCCACCTGTATACACCCTGCAGAGACCACCGCCCCCTGTATACACCCTGCAGAGACCACCACCACCTGTATACACCCTGCAGAGACCACCGCCACCTGTATACACCCTGCAGAGACCACCGCCACCTGTATACACCCTGCAGAGACCACCGCCACCTGTATACACCCTGAAGAGACCACCGCCACCTGTATACACCCTGCAGAGACCACCGCCACCTGTATACACCCTGCAGAGACCACCGCCACCTGTATACACCCTGCAGAGACCACCGCCACCTGTATACACCCTGCAGAGACCACCGCCACCTGTATACACCCTGCAGAGACCACCGCCACCTGTATACACCCTGCAGAGACCACCGCCCCCTGTATACACCCTGCAGAGACCACCACCTGTATACACCCTGCAGAGACCACCGCCCCCTGTATATACCCTGCAGAGACCACCGCCCCCTGTATACACCCTGCAGAGACCACCGCCCCCTGTATACACCCTGCAGAGACCACCGCCCCCTGTATACACCCTGCAGAGACCACCGCCCCCTGTATACACCCTGCAGAGACCACCGCCCCCTGTATACACCCTGCAGAGACCACCACCTGTATATACCCTGCAGAGACCACCGCCACCTGCATACATCCTGCAGAGACCACCGCCCCCTGTATACACCCTGCAGAGACCACCGCCACCTGTATACACCCTGCAGAGACCACCGCCCCCTGTATACACCCTGCAGAGACCACCACCTGTATACACCCTGCAGAGACCACCGCCCCCTGTATACACCCTGCAGAGACCACCGCCACCTGTATACACCCTGCAGAGACCACCGCCACCTGTATACACCCTGCAGAGACCACCGCCCCCTGTATACACCCTGCAGAGACCACCACCTGTATACACCCTGCAGAGACCACCGCCCCCTGTATACACCCTGCAGAGACCACCGCCCCCTGTATACACCCTGCAGAGACCACCACCTGTATACACCCTGCAGAGACCACCGCCACCTGTATACATCCTGCAGAGACCACCGCCCCCTGTATACACCCTGCAGAGACCACCGCCACCTGTATACACCCTGCAGAGACCACCGCCACCTGTATACACCCTGCAGAGACCACCGCCACCTGTATACAC
Organism: Rhinoderma darwinii; assembly: GCF_050947455.1. NCBI lineage: Eukaryota > Metazoa > Chordata > Amphibia > Anura > Rhinodermatidae > Rhinoderma > Rhinoderma darwinii. The sequence goes on from NW_027463173.1 coordinate 6,179, forward strand.
CCTGCAGAGACCACCGCCCCCTGTATAGACCCTGCAGAGACCACCGCCACCTGTATATACCCTGCAGAGACCACCGCCTCCTGTATACACCCTGCAGAGACCACCGCCCCCTGTATACACCCTGCAGAGACCACCGCCACCTGTATACACCCTGCAGAGACCACCGCCACCTGCATACATCCTGCAGAGACCACCGCCCCCTGTATACACCCTGCAGAGACCACCGCCACCTGTATACACCCTGCAGAGACCACCGCCCCCTGTATACACCCTGCAGAGACCACCGCCACCTGTATATACCCTGCAGAGACCACCGCCCCCCGTATATACCCTGCAGAGACCACCGCCCCCTGTATACATCCTGCAGAGACCACCGCCCCCTGTATACACCCTGCAGAGACCACCACCTGTATATACCCTGCAGAGACCACCGCCACCTGTATACACCCTGCAGAGACCACCGCCACCTGTATACACCCTGCAGAGACCACCGCCCCCTGTATACAACCTGCAGAGACCACCACCTGTATATACCCTGCAGAGACCACCGCCACCTGCATACATCCTGCAGAGACCACCGCCCCCTGTATACACCCTGCAGAGACCACCGCCACCTGTATACACCCTGCAGAGACCACCGCCCCCTGTATACACCCTGCAGAGACCACCACCTGTATATACCCTGCAGAGACCACCGCCACCTGCATACATCCTGCAGAGACCACCGCCCCCTGTATACACCCTGCAGAGACCACCGCCACCTGTATACACCCTGCAGAGACCACCGCCACCTGTATACACCCTGCAGAGACCACCGCCCCCTGTATACACCCTGCAGAGACCACCGCCACCTGTATATACCCTGCAGAGACCACCGCCACCTGTATACACCCTGCAGAGACCACCGCCCCCTGTATATACCCTGCAGAGACCACCGCCCCCTGTATATACCCTGCAGAGACCACCACCTGTATACACCCTGCAGAGACCACCGCCACCTGTATATACCCTGCAGAGACCGCCACCTGTATACATCCTGCAGAGACCACCGCCACCTGCATACACCCTGCAGAGACCACCGCCACCTGTATACACCCTGCAGAGACCACCGCCACCTGTATACACCCTGCAGAGACCACCGCCCCCTGTATACACCCTGCAGAGACCACCGCCACCTGTATACACCCTGCAGAGACCACCGCCCCCTGTATACACCCTGCAGAGACCACCACCTGTATACACCCTGCAGAGACCACCGCCCCCTGTATACACCCTGCAGAGACCACCGCCTGTATACACCCTGCAGAGACCACCGCCCCCTGTATACACCCTGCAGAGACCACCGCCACCTGTATACACCCTGCAGAGACCACCGCCACCTGTATACACCCTGCAGAGACCACCGCCCCCTGTATACACCCTGCAGAGACCACCACCTGTATACACCCTGCAGAGACCACCGCCCCCTGTATACACCCTGCAGAGACCACCGCCCCCTGTATACACCCTGCAGAGACCACCGCCACCTGTATACACCCTGCAGAGACCACCACCTGTATATACCCTGCAGAGACCACCGCCCCCTGTATACACCCTGCAGAGACCACCGCCACCTGTATACACCCTGCAGAGACCACCACCTGTATATACCCTGCAGAGACCACCGCCACCTGTATACATCCTGCAGAGACCACCGCCCCTGTATACACCCTGCAGAGACCACCGCCCCCTGTATACACCCTGCAGAGACCACCACCTGTATACACCCTGCAGAGACCACCGCCCCCTGTATACACCCTGCAGAGACCACCGCCCCCTGTATACACCCTGCAGAGACCACCACCTGTATATACCCTGCAGAGACCACCGCCCCCTGTATACATCCTGCAGAGACCACCGCCCCCTGTATACACCCTGCAGAGACCACCGCCACCTGTATACACCCTGCAGAGACCACCGCCCCCTGTATACACCCTGCAGAAACCACCACCTGTATATACCCTGCAGAGACCACCGCCACCTGCATACATCCTGCAGAGACCACCGCCCCCTGTATACACCCTGCAGAAACCACCGCCCCCTGTATACACCCTGCAGAAACCACCACCTGTATATACCCTGCAGAGACCACCACCTGTATACACCCTGCAGAGACCACCGCCACCTGCATACATCCTGCAGAGACCACCGCCTCCTGTATACACCCTGCAGAGACCACCGCCACCTGTATACACCCTGCAGAGACCACCGCCCCCTGTATACACCCTGCAGAGACCACCGCCACCTGTATACACCCTGCAGAGACCACCGCCCCCTGTATACACCCTGCAGAGACCACCGCCACCTGTATACACCCTGCAGAAACCACCACCTGTATATACCCTGCAGAGACCACCACCTGTATACACCCTGCAGAGACCACCGCCACCTGCATACATCCTGCAGAGACCACCGCCTCCTGTATACACCCTGCAGAGACCACCGCCCCCTGTATACACCCTGCAGAGACCACCGCCCCCTGTATACACCCTGCAGAGACCACCGCCACCTGTATATACCCTGCAGAGACCACCGCCCCCTGTATACACCCTGCAGAGACCACCGCCCCCTGTATACATCCTGCAGAGACCACCGCCCCCCGTATATACCCTGCAGAGACCACCGCCACCTGTATACACCCTGCAGAGACCACCGCCACCTGTATACACCCTGCAGAGACCACCGCCCCCTGTATACACCCTGCAGAGACCACCACCTGTATATACCCTGCAGAGACCACCGCCACCTGCATACATCCTGCAGAGACCACCGCCCCCTGTATACACCCTGCAGAGACCACCGCCACCTGTATACACCCTGCAGAGACCACCGCCACCTGTATACACCCTGCAGAGACCACCACCTGTATATACCCTGCAGAGACCACCGCCACCTGCATACATCCTGCAGAGACCACCACCACCTGTATACACCCTGCAGAGACCACCGCCCCCTGTATATACCCTGCAGAGACCACCGCCACCTGTATATACCCTGCAGAGACCACCACCTGTATATACCCTGCAGAGACCACCGCCACCTGTATATACCCTGCAGAGACCACCGCCACCTGTATACACCCTGCAGAGACCACCGCCACCTGTATACACCCTGCAGAGACCACCGCCACCTGTATACACCCTGCAGAGACCACCGCCCCCTGTATACACCCTGCAGAGACCACCGCCACCTGTATACACCCTGCAGAGACCACCGCCCCCTGTATACACCCTGCAGAGACCACCGCCCCTGTATATACCCTGCCGAGACCACCGCCCCCTGTATACATCCTGCAGAGACCACCGCCACCTGTATACACCCTGCAGAGACCACCGCCCCCTGTATATACCCTGCAGAGACCACCGCCCCCTGTATATACCCTGCCGAGACCACCACCTGTATATACCCTGCAGAGACCACCGCCACCTGTATATACCCTGCAGAGACCACCGCCACCTGTATACACCCTGCAGAGACCACCACCTGTATATACCCTGCAGAGACCACCGCCTGTATACACCCTGCAGAGACCACCGCCCCCTGTATACACCCTGCAGAGACCACCGCCCCCTGTATACATCCTGCAGAGACCACCGCCCCTGTATATACCCTGCAGAGACCACCGCCACCTGTATACATCCTGCAGAGACCACCACCTGTATATACCCTGCAGAGACCACCGCCACCTGTATACACCCTGCAGAGACCACCGCCACCTGTATACACCCTGCAGAGACCACCGCCCCCTGTATACACCCTGCAGAGACCACCACCTGTATATACCCTGCAGAGACCACCACCACCTGCATACATCCTGCAGAGACCACCGCCCCCTGTATACACCCTGCAGAGACCACCGCCACCTGTATACACCCTGCAGAGACCACCGCCACCTGTATACACCCTGCAGAGACCACCGCCACCTGTATACACCCTGCAGAGACCACCGCCACCTGTATATACCCTGCAGAGACCACCGCCACCTGTATACACCCTGCAGAGACCACCACCTGTATATACCCTGCAGAGACCACCACCTGTATATACCCTGCAGAGACCACCGCCACCTGCATACATCCTGCAGAGACCACCGCCCCCTGTATACACCCTGCAGAGACCACCACCTGTATATACCCTGCAGAGACCACCGCCACCTGTATACACCCTGCAGAGACCACCGCCACCTGTATACACCCTGCAGAGACCACCGCCACCTGTATACACCCTGCAGAGACCACCGCCCCCTGTATACACCCTGCAGAGACCACCGCCACCTGTATACACCCTGCAGAGACCACCACCTGTATATACCCTGCAGAGACCACCGCCCCCTGTATACACCCTGCAGAGACCACCGCCCCCTGTATACATCCTGCAGAGACCACCGCCACCTGTATACACGCTGCAGAGACCACCGCCACCTGTATACACCCTGCAGAGACCACCGCCACCGATATATACCCTGCAGAGACCACCGCCCCTGTATACACCCTGCAGAGACCACCGCCACCTGTATACACCCTGCAGAGACCACCACCCCTGTATATACCCTGCAGAGACCACCACCTGTATATACCCTGCAGAGACCACCACCTGTATATACCCTGCAGAGACCACCACCTGTATACACCCTGCAGAGACCACCGCCACCTGTATATACCCTGCAGAGACCACCGCCACCTGTATACACCCTGCAGAGACCACCACCTGTATATACCCTGCAGAGACCACCACCTGTATACACCCTGCAGAGACCACCGCCACCTGTATATACCCTGCAGAGACCACCGCCACCTGTATACACCCTGCAGAGACCACCACCTGTATACACCCTGCAGAGACCACCACCTGTATACATCCTGCAGAGACCACCACCTGTATACACCCTGCAGAGACCACCGCCACCTGCATACATCCTGCAGAGACCACCGCCCCCTGTATACACCCTGCAGAGACCACCACCTGTATATACCCTGCAGAGACCACCGCCACCTGTATACACCCTGCAGAGACCACCGCCACCTGTATACACCCTGCAGAGACCACCGCCACCTGTATACACCCTGCAGAGACCACCGCCCCCTGTATACACCCTGCAGAGACCACCGCCACCTGTATACACCCTGCAGAGACCACCGCCCCCTGTATACACCCTGCAGAGACCACCGCCACCTGTATACACCCTGCAGAGACCACCGCCCCCTGTATACACCCTGCAGAGACCACCGCCCCTGTATATACCCTGCCGAGACCACCGCCCCCTGTATACATCCTGCAGAGACCACCGCCACCTGTATACACCCTGCAGAGACCACCGCCCCCTGTATATACCCTGCAGAGACCACCGCCCCCTGTATACACCCTGCAGAGACCACCACCTGTATATACCCTGCAGAGACCACCGCCCCTGTATACATCCTGCAGAGACCACCACCTGTATACACCCTGCAGAGACCACCGCCACCTGTATACACCCTGCAGAGACCACCGCCCCCTGTATACAACCTGCAGAGACCACCACCTGTATATACCCTGCAGAGACCACCACCTGTATATACCCTGCAGAGACCACCGCCCCCTGTATACACCCTGCAGAGACCACCGCCACCTGTATATACCCTGCAGAGACCACCGCCACCTGCATACACCCTGCAGAGACCACCGCCACCTGTATACACCCTGCAGAGACCACCACCCCCTGTATACACCCTGCAGAGACCACCGCCTCCTGTATACACCCTGCAGAGACCACCGCCACCTGTATACACCCTGCAGAGACCACCGCCACCTGTATACACCCTGCAGAGACCACCGCCACCTGTATACACCCTGCAGAGACCACCGCCTCCTGTATACACCCTGCAGAGACCACCGCCACCTGTATACACCCTGCAGAGACCACCGCCCCCTGTATATACCCTGCAGAGACCACCACCCCCTGTATATACCCTGCAGAGACCACCGCCACCTGTATACACCCTGCAGAGACCACCGCCACCTGTATACACCCTGCAGAGACCACCGCCACCTGTATATACCCTGCAGAGACCACCGCCACCTGCATACACCCTGCAGAGACCACCGCCTCCTGTATACACCCTGCAGAGACCACCGCCACCTGTATACACCCTGCAGAGACCACCGCCCCCTGTATACACCCTGCAGAGACCACCGCCACCTGTATACACCCTGCAGAGACCACCACCTGTATACACCCTGCAGAGACCACCGCCACCTGTATACACCCTGCAGAGACCACCGCCCCCTGTATACACCCTGCAGAGACCACCACCCCCTGTATATACCCTGCAGAGACCACCACCTGTATACACCCTGCAGAGACCACCACCTGTATACACCCTGCAGAGACCACCACCTGTATACACCCTGCAGAGACCACCGCCCCCTGTATATACCCTGCAGAGACCACAGCCCCCTGTATACACCCTGCAGAGACCACCGCCACCTGTATACACCCTGCAGAGACCACCGCCACCTGTATATACCCTGCAGAGACCACCGCCACCTGCATACACCCTGCAGAGACCACCGCCCCCTGTATACACCCTGCAGAGACCACCGCCACCTGTATATACCCTGCAGAGACCACCGCCACCTGCATACACCCTGCAGAGACCACCGCCCCCTGTATACACCCTGCAGAGACCACCGCCACCTGTATATACCCTGCAGAGACCACCGCCACCTGTATACACCCTGCAGAGACCACCGCCCCCTGTATACACCCTGCAGAGACCACCGCCCCCTGTATACACCCTGCAGAGACCACCGCCCCCTGTATACACCCTGCAGAGACCACCGCCACCTGTATACACCCTGCAGAGACCACCGCCCCCTGTATACACCCTGCAGAGACCACCGCCCCCTGTATACACCCTGCAGAGACCACCACCTGTATACACCCTGCAGAGACCACCGCCACCTGTATATACCCTGCAGAGACCACCGCCACCTGTATACACCCTGCAGAGACCACCGCCACCTGTATACACCCTGCAGAGACCACCGCCACCTGTATATACCCTGCAGAGACCACCGCCACCTGCATACACCCTGCAGAGACCACCGCCTCCTGTATACACCCTGCAGAGACCACCGCCACCTGTATACACCCTGCAGAGACCACCGCCCCCTGTATACACCCTGCAGAGACCACCGCCACCTGTATACACCCTGCAGAGACCACCACCTGTATACACCCTGCAGAGACCACCGCCACCTGTATACACCCTGCAGAGACCACCGCCCCCTGTATACACCCTGCAGAGACCACCACCCCCTGTATATACCCTGCAGAGACCACCACCTGTATACACCCTGCAGAGACCACCACCTGTATACACCCTGCAGAGACCACCACCTGTATACACCCTGCAGAGACCACCGCCCCCTGTATATACCCTGCAGAGACCACAGCCCCCTGTATACACCCTGCAGAGACCACCGCCACCTGTATACACCCTGCAGAGACCACCGCCACCTGTATATACCCTGCAGAGACCACCGCCACCTGCATACACCCTGCAGAGACCACCGCCCCCTGTATACACCCTGCAGAGACCACCGCCACCTGTATATACCCTGCAGAGACCACCGCCACCTGCATACACCCTGCAGAGACCACCGCCCCCTGTATACACCCTGCAGAGACCACCGCCACCTGTATATACCCTGCAGAGACCACCGCCACCTGTATACACCCTGCAGAGACCACCGCCCCCTGTATACACCCTGCAGAGACCACCGCCCCCTGTATACACCCTGCAGAGACCACCGCCCCCTGTATACACCCTGCAGAGACCACCGCCACCTGTATACACCCTGCAGAGACCACCGCCCCCTGTATACACCCTGCAGAGACCACCGCCCCCTGTATACACCCTGCAGAGACCACCGCCCCCTGTATACACCCTGCAGAGACCACCGCCACCTGTATACACCCTGCAGAGACCACCGCCCCCTGTATACACCCTGCAGAGACCACCGCCCCCTGTATACACCCTGCAGAGACCACCGCAGACACTTGTGACGGAGGCTTCGGACATGTTCACACGTAGTATAATGTCTGTGAATTCGCCGCCTGGATTTGCGCAGTTCATGTTCGTGTTGAGGGCGACATCTCCCGTGACTTCCCCGGCGGCGCTGATTTTTTATATTTGTTCTGGACTTTATTCATTACGATCAATGGGGAAAATAAATTTTGCAATAAACAGAAATGTTGCAAATTTTCCTACGGAAATCGCACGTATAGAAAAAACAATCGATATTTACTGTCCCTGGTCTCCCATAGCAACGCGTCCGTTTTCTGCAGCAAGTGGTGTTTACATGCCCGTAAACCGCTGCCGCTCAGATCATCGCACGTAATCCGCAGATCAGCCGCTCCGCTGCAGGATTCTGGAGGAGAAGATAAGACGGGGGCTGGGCCGCTCCACACAAGACGTGGAGGAAGATAAGACGCTCCCTCATGTGCCGAGATAATAAAGGGGCGTCCAGGCTTATAATCAACTCCTGCAACTTTCTAAAAACCTATGCATGCTGTCAGTGAACGGAAACTTGCAATATATGTCGCAGTTGAGAGTTTGCTACAATAGTATCCAGTTTAGATAATCCGGATTCCAGAATGAGACATTTTACCTGCGCTGATACAATGTAACAAAACAGTCAGCTCAGGAGAGAGATGTCTACACTGGATACAACTGTCACAAGTTGCTCAGCTGTGTGAGCAGAACTAATTGAGGACAGGTTTTTCATCCTCTGGATATAAATAGGAGTAGTTCCACTCACTAACTGCAAGCAGAGATCTTGGAAACATAAACACTTGTAAAAAGCTTTCAATTCGCGCAAAAACTCGGATTTTCCATTCATTTTGTTCGACTTCTTGGATTTTTGACCGACCTCCAACTTTTTGGGCGGGGCTTAGCGGGATGGGCGGGGACAACCGAGGCCCGACACAGTATAGTTTCTGGCGTGAATTTGACGGGCAGCTTTTAGCCACGCCCATTCCGCTAAGACACGCCCCTTTGAAAAATGTCGGCAATTTAGTTACAAATGTTTGCACTACACAAGCGTGCGCTGAGATTTGCGGCTTTTTACGCCACCACAGTCGTAAAGCAGAAAGTAGGAGGACGTGTCCGCTGTTTACCTGCTCCTTCCTCTTGTGCCAGCGGCCGCACGGACTCTCCTCCACCACTTCACTCTCGTCCTCGCTCTCCTCCTCCTTCTCCTTCTCTGGTTTGTTCTGTGACAGGGAAACATGTGTCAGCGCCATTATATGATATTCCCAGCAGGATGGAGCGGAGCTGGGAGCGGTGCAGAGTTCTGCGGATGTATCACACTCTGGCTCAGTGTATCTCAGCTCCACCTCCCGCCACCCCCAGTAACACCCAGAACCCGGGATACAAGACTCTAGAGGTGAAGAACCTGAGGAGGGAGGAACAAAGATACTACATCCCCCAACCTGACCAATGCCATCCACACAGCCCCCATAACAGTGCCACCCACAGAGCCCGCATAACAGTGTATCACCCACAGAGCCCCCATAACAGTGCCACCCACAGAGACCCATAACATTGCCACCCACAGAGCCCCCATAACAGTGCCACCCACAGAGACCCATAACAGTGCCACCCACAGAGACCCATAACAGTGCCACCCACAGAGCCCCCATAACAGTGCCACCCACAGAGCCCCCATAACAGTGCCACCCACAGAGCCCCCATAACAGTGCCACCCACAGAGCCCCCATAACAGCGCCACCCACAGAGCCCCCATAACAGCGCCACCCACAGAGCCCCCATAACAGCGCCACCCACAGAGCCCCCATAACAGCGCCACCCACAGAGCCCCCATAACAGCGCCACCCACAGAGCCCGCATAACAGTGCCACCCAGAGCCCCCATAACAGTGCCACCCATAGAGCCCGCATAACAGTGCCACCCACAGAGCCCCCATAACAGTGCCACCCACAGAGCCCGCATAACAGTGCCACCCACAGAGCCCCCATAACAGTGCCACCCACAGAGCCCCCATAACAGTGCCACCCACAGAGCCCCCATAACAGTGCCACCCACAGAGCCCCCATAACAGTGCCACCCACAGAGCCCCCATAACAGTGCCACCCACAGAGCCCCCATAACAGTGCCACCCACAGAGCCCCCATAACAGTGCCACCCACAGAGCCCCCATAACAGTGCCACCCACAGAGCCCCCATAACAGTGCCACCCACAGAGCCCCCATAACAGTGCCGCCACACAGAGCCCCCATAACAGTGCCGCAACACAGAGCCCCCATAACAGTGCCGCCACACAGAGCCCCCATAACAGTGCCACCCACAGAGCCCCCATAACTGCCACCCACAGAGCCCCCATAACAGTGCCACCCAGAGCCCCCATAACAGTGCCACCCACAGAGCCCCCATAACAGTGCCACCCACAGAGCCCCCATAACATTGTCACCCACAGATCCCCCCATAACAGTGCCACCCACAGAGCCCCCATAACATTGCCACCCACAGAGCCCCCATAACAGTGCCACCCACAGAGCCCCCATAACAGTGCCACCCACAGAGCCCCCATTACAGTGCCACCCACAGATCCCCCATAAAAGCCCCCATAACAGTGCCACCCAGAGCCCCCATAACATTGCCACCCACAGAGCCCCCATAACAGCGCCACCCACAGAGCCCGCATAACAGTGCCACCCACAGAGCCCCCATAACAGTGCCACCCACAGAGCCCCCATAACAGTGCCACCCACAGAGTCCCCATAACATTGCCACCCACAGAGCCCCCATTACAGTGCCACCCACAGATCCCCCATAACAGAGCCCCCATAACAGTGCCACCAACAGAGCCCCCATAACATTGCCACCCACAGAGCCCCCATAACAGTGCCACCCAGAGCCCGCATAACATTGCCACCCACAGAGCCCCCATAACAGTGCCACCCACAGAGCCCCCATAACATTGCCACCCACAGAGCCCGCATAACAGCGCCACCCACAGAGCCCCCATAACAGTGCCACCCGCAGAGCCCCCATAACAGTGCCACCCACAGAGCCCCCATAACATTGTCACCCACAGATCCCCCATAACATTGCCACCCACAGAGCCCCCATAACAGTGCCACCCACAGAGCCCCCATAACAGTGCCACCCAGAGCCCCCATAACAGTGCCACCCACAGAGCCCCATAACAGTGCCACCCACAGAGCCCCCATAACATTGCCACCCACAGAGCCCCCATAACAGTGCCACCCACAGAGCCCCCATAACAGTGCCACCCAAAGCCCCCATAACAGTGCCACACACAGAGCCCCAATAACAGTGCCACCCACAGAGCCCCCATGACATTGCCACCCACAGAGCCCCCATGACAGTGCCACCCACAGAGCCCCCATGACAGTGCTAGAGTTCTGTACTAGATATACTGGGGAGCAGAGCTCTGTACTATATATACTGGGGGAGCAGAGCTCTGTACTATATATACTGGGGAACAGAGCTCTGTACTATATATACTGGGTGAGCAGAGCTCTGTACTATATATACTGGGGGAGCAGAGCGCTGTACTATATATACTGGGGGAGCAGAGCGCTGTACTATATATACTGGGGGAGCAGAGCTCTGTACTATATATACTGGGGGAGCAGAGCGCTGTACTATATATACTGGGGGAGCAGAGCGCTGTACTATATATACTGGGGGAGCAGAGCGCTGTACTATATATACTGGGGGAGCAGAGCTCTGTACTATATATACTGGGGGAGCAGAGCTCTGTACTATATATACTGGGGGAGCAGAGCGCTGTACTAGATATACTGGGGGAGCAGAGCGCTGTACTATATATACTGGGGGAGCAGAGCTCTGTACTATATATACTGGGGGAGCAGAGCGCTGTACTATATATACTGGGGGAGCAGAGCTCTGTACAATATATACTGGGGGAGCAGAGCGCTGTACTATATATACTGGGGAACAGAGCTCTGTACTATATATACTGGGTGAGCAGAGCTCTGTACTATATATACTGGGGGAGCAGAGCTCTGTACTATATATACTGGGGGAGCAGAGCTCTGTACTATATATACTGGGGAGCAGAGCGCTGTACTATATATACTGGGTGAGCAGAGCTCTGTACTATATATACTGGGGGAGCAGAGCTCTGTACTATATATACTGGGGGAGCAGAGCTCTGTACTATATATACTGGGGGAGCAGAGCGCTGTACTAGATATACTGGGGGAGCAGAGCTCTGTACAATATATACTGGGGGAGCAGAGCTCTGTACTATATATACTGGGGGAGCAGAGCTCTGTACTATATATACTGGGGGAGCAGAGCTCTACTATATACACTGGGGGAGCAGAGCTCTGTACTATATATACTGGGGAGCAGAGCTCTGTACTAGATATACTGGGGGAGCAGAGCTCTGTACTATATATACTGGGGGAGCAGAGCTCTGTACTAGATATACTGGGGGAGCAGAGCTCTGTACTATATATACTGGGGGAGCAGAGCGCTGTACTATATATACTGGGGAGCAGAGCTCTGTACTATATATACTGGGGATGCAGAGCGCTGTACTATATATACTGGGGAGCAGAGCTCTGTACTATATATACTGGGGGAGCAGAGCTCTGTACTATATATACTGGGGGAGCAGAGCTCTGTACTATATATACTGGGGGAGCAGAGCGCTGTACTATATATACTGGGGAGCAGAGCTCTGTACTATATATACTGGGGAACAGAGCTCTGTACTATATATACTGGGGGAGCAGAGCTCTGTACTATATATACTGGGGGAGCAGAGCGCTGTACTATATATACTGGGGGAGCAGAGCTCTGTACTATATATACTGGGGAGCAGAGCTCTGTACTATATATACTGGGGATGCAGAGCGCTGTACTATATATACTGGGGAGCAGAGCTCTGTACTATATATACTGGGGGAGCAGAGCTCTGTACTATATATACTGGGGAGCAGAGCTCTGTACTATATATACTGGGGGAGCAGAGCTCTGTACTATATATACTGGGGGAGCAGAGCTCTGTACAATATATACTGGGGGAGCAGAGCTCTGTACTATATATACTGGGGGAGCAGAGCTCTGTATAATATATACTGGGGGAGCAGAGCTCTGTACTATATATACTGGGGGAGCAGAGCTCTGTACTATATATACTGGGGGAGCAGAGCTCTGTACTATATATACTGGGGGAGCAGAGCTCTGTACTATATATACTGGGGGAGCAGAGCTCTGTACAATATATACTGGGGGAGCAGAGCTCTGTACTATATATACTGGGGGAGCAGAGCTCTGTACTATATATACTGGGGGAGCAGAGCTCTGTACTATATATACTGGGGGAGCAGAGCTCTGTACAATATATACTGGGGGAGCAGTGCCACCCACAGAGCCCCCATAACATTGTCACCCACAGATCCCCCATAACATTGCCACCCACAGAGCCCCCATAACAGTGCCACCCACAGAGCCCCCATAACAGTGCCACCCAGAGCCCCCATAACAGTGCCACCCACAGAGCCCCATAACAGTGCCACCCACAGAGCCCCCATAACATTGCCACCCACAGAGCCCCCATAACAGTGCCACCCACAGAGCCCCCATAACAGTGCCACCCAAAGCCCCCATAACAGTGCCACACACAGAGCCCCAATAACAGTGCCACCCACAGAGCCCCCATGACATTGCCACCCACAGAGCCCCCATGACAGTGCCACCCACAGAGCCCCCATGACAGTGCTAGAGTTCTGTACTAGATATACTGGGGAGCAGAGCTCTGTACTATATATACTGGGGGAGCAGAGCTCTGTACTATATATACTGGGGAACAGAGCTCTGTACTATATATACTGGGTGAGCAGAGCTCTGTACTATATATACTGGGGGGAGCAGAGCGCTGTACTATATATACTGGGGGAGCAGAGCGCTGTACTATATATACTGGGGGAGCAGAGCTCTGTACTATATATACTGGGGGAGCAGAGCGCTGTACTATATATACTGGGGGAGCAGAGCGCTGTACTATATATACTGGGGGAGCAGAGCGCTGTACTATATATACTGGGGGAGCAGAGCGCTGTACTATATATACTGGGGGAGCAGAGCGCTGTACTATATATACTGGGGGAGCAGAGCTCTGTACTATATATACTGGGGGAGCAGAGCTCTGTACTATATATACTGGGGAGCAGAGCTCTGTACTAGATATACTGGGGGAGCAGAGCTCTGTACTATATATACTGGGGAACAGAGCTCTGTACTATATATACTGGGTGAGCAGAGCTCTGTACTATATATACTGGGGGAGCAGAGCTCTGTACTATATATACTGGGGGAGCAGAGCTCTGTACAATATATACTGGGGGAGCAGAGCTCTGTACTATATATACTGGGGGAGCAGAGCTCTGTACTATATATACTGGGGGAGCAGAGCTCTGTACAATATATACTGGGGGAGCAGAGCTCTACTATATACACTGGGGGAGCAGAGCTCTGTACAATATATACTGGGGGAGCAGAGCTCTGTACTATATATACTGGGGGAGCAGAGCTCTGTACTATATATACTGGGGGAGCAGAGCTCTGTACAATATATACTGGGGGAGCAGAGCGCTGTACTATATATACTGGGGGAGCAGAGTTCTGTACTAGATATACTGGGGGAGCAGAGCTCTGTACAATATATACTGGGGGAGCAGAGCTCTGTACTATATATACTGGGGGAGCAGAGCTCTGTACTATATATACTGGGGGAGCAGAGCTCTGTACAATATATACTGGGGGAGCAGAGCGCTGTACTATATATACTGGGGGAGCAGAGCGCTGTACTATATATACTGGGGGAGCAGAGCTCTGTACAATATATACTGGGGGAGCAGAGCTCTGTACTATATATACTGGGGGAGCAGAGCTCTGTACTATATATACTGGGGGAGCAGAGCTCTGTACTATATATACTGGGGGAGCACCACCCTGGTAGTAACATTACTGGGCAGATAAGACACAGGTATTATTATATAACCCCCACCCTGGTAGTAACATTACTGGGCAGATAACACACAGGTATTATTATATCACCCCCACCCTGGTAGTAACATTACTGGGCAGATAACACACAGGTATTATTATATCACCCCCCCACCCTGGTAGCAACATTACTGGGCAGATAACACACAGGTATTATTATAACACCCCCACCCTGGTAGTAACATTACTGGGCAGATAACACACAGGTATTATTATAACACCCCTCCCCCCCCACCCTGGTAGTAACATTACTGGGCAGATAACACACTGGTATTATTATAACACCCCCACCCTGGTAGTAACATTACTGGGCAGATAACACACAGGTATTATTATATCAGCCCCACCCTGGTAGTAACATTACTGGGCAGATAACACACGGGTATTATTATAACAACCCCACCCTGGTAGTAACATTACTGGGTAGATAACACACGGGTATTATTATAACACCCCCACCCTGGTAGTAACATTACTGGGCAGATAACACACAGGTATTATTATAACACCCCCACCCTGGTAGTAACATTACTGGGCAGATAACACACGGGTATTATTATAACACCCCCACCCTGGTAGTAACATTACTGGGCAGATAACACACAGATATTATTATATCACCCCCACCCTGGTAGTAACATTACTGGGCAGATAACACACGGGTATTATTATAACACCCCCACCCTGGTAGTAACATTACTGGGCAGATAACACACGGGTATTATTATATCACCCCCACCCTGGTAGTAACATTACTGGGCAGATAACACACGGGTATTATTATATCACCCCCACCCTGGTAGTAACATTACTGGGCACATAACACACAGGTATTATTATAACACCCCCACCCTGGTAGTAACATTACTGAGCAGATAACACACTGGTATTATTATATCACCCCCACCCTGGTAGTAACATTACTGGGTACATAACACACGGGTATTATTATATCACCCCCACCCTGGTAGTAACATTACTGGGCAGATTGCACACGGGTATTATTATAACACCCCCACCCTGGTAGTAACATTACTGGGCAGATAACACTCAGGTATTATTATAACACCCCCACCCTGGTAGTAACATTACTGGGCAGATAACACACAGGTATTATTATAACACCCCCACCCTGATAGTAACATTACTGGGCAGATAACACACGGGTATTATTATAACACCCCCACCCTGGTAGTAACATTACTGGGCAGATAACACACGGGTATTATTATATCACCCCCACCCTGATAGTAACGTTACTGGGCAGATAACACACGGGTATTATTATATCACCCCCACCCTGGTAGTAACATTACTGGGCACATAACACACAGGTATTATTATATCACCCCCACCCTGGTAGTAACATTACTGGGCAGATAACACACAGGTATTATTATATCACCCCCACCCTGGTAGTAACATTACTGGGCAGATAACACACTGGTATTATTATAACACCCCCACCCTAGTAACAACATTACTGGGCAGATAACACACAGGTATTATTATAACACCCCCACCCTGATAGTAACATTACTGGGCAGATAACACTCGGGTATTATTATAACACCCCCACCCTGGTAGTAACATTACTGGGCAGATAACACACAGGTATTATTATATCACCCCCACCCTGGTAGTAACATTACTGGGCAGATAACACACAGGTATTATTCTATCACCCCCACCCTGATAGTAACATTACTGCGCAGATAACACACAGGTATTATTATATCACCCCCACCCTGGTAGTAACATTAGTGGGCAGATAACACTCAGGTATTATTATAACACCCCCACCCTGGTAGTAACAGTACTGGGCAGATAACACACAGGTATTATTATAACACCCCCACCCTGGTAGTAACATTACTGGGCAGATAACACACAGGTATTATTATATCACCCCCACCCTGGTAGTAACATTACTGGGCAGATAACACACAGGTATTATTATAACACCCCCACCCTGGTAGTAACATTACTGGGTAGATAACACACAGGTATTATTATAACACCACCACCCTGATAGTAACATTACTGGGCAGATAAGACACAGGTATTATTATAACACCCCCACCCTGGTAGTAACATTAGTGGGCAGATAACACACAGGTATTATTATATCCCCCACACCCTGGTAGTAACATTACTGGGCAGATAACACACAGGTATTATTATAACCCCCCCACCCTGGTAGTAACATTACTGGGTAGATAACACACGTGTATTATTATATCCCCCACACCCTGGTAGTAACATTACTGGGCAGATAACACACAGGTATTATTATATCCCCCACACCCTGGTAGTAACATTACTGGGCAGATAACACACAGGTATTATTATAAAACCCCCACCCTGGTAGTAACATTACTGGGCAGATAACACACAGGTATTATTATAAAACCCCCACCCTGGTAGTAACATTACTGGGCAGATAACACACAGGTATTATTATATCCCCCACACCCTGGTAGTAACATTACTGGGCAGATAACACACAGGTATTATTATAACCCCCCCACCCTGGTAGTAACATTACTGGGCAGATAACACACGGGTATTATTATAACACCCCCACCCTGATAGTAACATTACTGGGCAGATAACACACAGGTATTATTATAACACCCCCACCCTGATAGTAACATTACTGGGCAGATAAAACACAAGTATTATTATATCACCCCCACCCTGGTAGTAACATTACTGGGCAGATAACACACAGGTATTATTATATCACCCCCACCCTGGTAGTAACATTACTGGGCAGATAACACACAGGTATTATTATAACACCCCTCCCCCCCACCCTGGTAGTAACATTACTGGGCAGATAACACACAGGTATTATTATAACACCCCCACCCTGGTAGTAACATTACTGGGCAGATAACACACGGGTATTATTATAACACCCCCACCCTGGTAGTAACATTACTGGGCAGATAACACACAGGTATTATTCTATCACCCCCACCCTGATAGTAACATTACTGGGCAGATAACACACGGGTATTATTATAACACCCCCACCCTGATAGTAACATTACTGGGCAGATAACACACAGGTATTATTATAACACCCCCACCCTGGTAGTAACATTACTGGGCAGATAACACACAGGTATTATTATATCACCCCCACCCTGGTAGTAACATTACTGGGCAGATAACACACAGGTATTATTATAACACCCCCACCCTGGTAGTAACATTACTGGGCAGATAACACACAGGTATTATTATAACACCCCCACCCTGGTAGTAACATTATTGGGCAGATAACACACAGATATTATTATATCACCCCCACCCTGGTAGTAACATTACTGGGCAGATAACACACAGGTATTATTATATCACCCCCACCCTGGTAGTAACATTACTTGGCAGATAACACACAGGTATTATTATAACACCCTCACCCTGGTAGTAACATTATTGGGCAGATAAAACACAGATATTATTATATCACCCCCACCCTGGTAGTAACATTACTGGGCAGATAACACACAGATATTATTATATCACCCCCACCCTGGTAGTAACATTACTGGGCAGATAACACACAGGTATTATTATATCACCCCCACCCTGGTAGTAACATTACTGGGCAGATAACACACAAGTATTATTATATCACCCCCACCCTGATAGTAACATTACTAGGCAGATAACACACGGGTATTATTATAACACCCCCACCCTGGTAGCAACATTACTGGGCAGATAACACACAGGTATTATTATATCACCCCCACCCTGATAGTAACATTACTGGGCAGATAACACTCGGGTATTATTATATCACCCCCACCCTGGTAGTAACATTACTGGGCAGATAACACACAGGTATTATTATATCACCCCCACCCTGGTAGTAACATTACTGGGCAGATAACACACAGGTATTATTATAACACCCCCACCCTGGTAGTAACATTACTGGGCAGATAACACACAGGTATTATTATATCACCCCCACCCTGGTAGTAACATTACTGGGCAGATAACACACGGGTATTATTATAACACCCCCACCCTGGTAGTAACATTACTGGGCAGATAACACACAAGTATTATTATAACACCCCCACCCTGGTAGTAACATTACTGGGCAGATAACACACAGGTATTATTATAACACCCCCACCCTGGTAGTAACATTATTGGGAAGATAACACACAGATATTATTATATCACCCCCACCCTGGTAGTAACATTACTGGGCAGATAACACACAGGTATTATTATATCACCCCCACCCTGGTAGTAACATTACTGGGCAGATAACACACAGGTATTATTATATCACCCCCACCCTGGTAGTAACATTACTGGGCAGATAACAGACTGGTATTATTATAACACCCCCACCCTGGTAGTAACATTACTGGGCAGATAACAGACTGGTATTATTATATCACCCCCACCCTGGTAGTAACATTACTGGGCAGATAACACTCAGGTATTATTATAACACCTCCATATATCACAGAGCCCCCGAAACCTCCATATATCACAGAGCCCCCGAAACCTCCATATATCACAGAGCCCCCGAAACCTCCATATATCACAGAGCCCCCGAAACCTCCATATATCACAGAACCCCCGAAACCTCCATATATCACAGAGCCCCCGAAACCTCCATATATCACAGAGCCTCCGAAACCTCAATCTATCACAGAGCCCCCAAAACCTCCATATATCACAGAGCCCCCGAAACCTCCATATATCACAGAGCCCCCGAAACCTCCATATATCACAGAGCCCCCGAAACCTCCATATATCACAGAGCCCCCGAAACCTCCATATATCACAGAGCCCCCGAAACCACCATATATCACAGAGCCCCCGAAACCTCCATATATCACAGAGCCCCCGAAACCTCCATATATGACAGAACCCCCGAAACCTCCATATATCACAGAGCCCCCGAAACCTCCATATATCACAGAGCCCCCGAAACCTCCATATATCACAGAGCCCCCGAAACCTCCATATATCACAGAGCCCCCGAAACCTCCATATATCACAGAGCCACCGAAACCTCCATATATCACATAGCCCCCGAAACCTCCATATATCACATAGCCCCCGAAACCTCCATATATCACAGAGCCACCGAAACCTCCATATATCACAGAGCCCCCGAAACCTCCATATATAACATAGCTCCCGAAACCTCCATATATCACAGAGCCCCCGAAACCTCCATATATCACAGAGCCCCCGAAACCTCCATATATCACATAGCCCCCGAAACCTCCATATATCACAGAGCCCCCGAAACCTCCATATATCACATAGCCCCCGAAACCTTTATATATCACAGAGCCCCCGAAACCTCCATATATCACAGAGCCCCCGAAACCTCCATATATCACAGAGCCCCCGAAACCTCCATATATCACAGAGCCCCCGAAACCTCCATGTATCACAGAGCCCCCGAAACCTCCATGTATCACAGAGCCCCCGACACCTCCATATATCACAGAGCCCCCGAAACCTCCATATATCACAGAGCCCCCGAAACCTCCATATATCACAGAGCCCCCGAAACCTCCATATATCACAGAGCCCCCGAAACCTCCATATATCACAGAGCCCCCGAAACCTCCATATATCACAGAGCCCCCGAAACCTCCATATATCACATAGCCCCCGAAACCTCCATATATCACAGAGCCCCCGAAACCTCCATATATCACATAGCCCCCGAAACCTCCATATATCACAGAGCCCCCGAAACCTCCATATATCACAGAGCCCCCGAAACCTCCATATATCACAGAGCCCCCGAAACCTCCATATATCACATAGCCCCCGAAACCTCCATATATCACAGAGCCCCCGAAACCTCCATATATCACAGAGCCCCCGACACCTCCATATATCACAGAGCCCCCGAAACCTCCATATATCACAGAGCCCCCGACACCTCCATATATCACAGAGCCCCCGAAACCTCCATATATCAGAGCTCCCGAAACCTCCATATATCACAGAACCCCCGAAACCTCCATATATCACAGAGCCCCCGAAACCTCCATATATCACAGAGCCCCCGAAACCTCCATATATCACAGAGTCCCCGAAACCTCCATATATCACATAGCCCCCGAAACCTCCATATATCACAGAGCCCCCGAAACCTCCATATATCACAGAGCCCCCGAAACCTCCATATATCACAGAGCCCCCGAAACCTCCATATATCACAGAGCCCCCGAAACCTCCATATATCACAGAGCCCCCGAAACCTCCATATATCACAAAACCCCCGAAACCTCCATATATCACAAAACCCCCGAAACCTCCATATATCACAGAGCCCCCGAAACCTCCATATATCACAGAGCCCCCGAAACCTCCATATATCACAGAGCCCCCGAAACCTCCATATATCACAGAGCCCCCGAAACCTCCATATATCACAGAGCCCCCGAAACCTCCATATATCACAGAACCCCCGAAACCTCCAAATATCACAGAGCCCCCGAAACCTCCATATATCACAGAGCCCCCGAAACCTCCATATATCACAGAGCCCCCGAAACCTCCATATATCACAGAGCCCCCGAAACCTCCATATATCACAGAACCCCCGAAACCTCCATATATCACAGAACCGCCGAAACCTCCATATATCACAGAGCCCCCGAAACCTCCATATATCACAGAGCCCCCGAAACATCCATATATCACAGAGCCCCCGAAACCTCCATATATATTACATAGCCCCCGAAACCTCCATATATCAGAGCCCCCGAAACCTCCATATATCACAGAGCCCCCGAAACCTCCATATATCACAGAGCCCCCGAAACGTCCATATATCACAAAGCCCCCGAAACCTCCATATATCACAGAGCCCCCGAAACCTCCATATATCACAGAGCCCCCGAAACCTCCATATATCACAGAGCCCCCGAAACCTCCATATATCACAAAACCCCCGAAACCTTCATATATCACAAAACCCCCGAAACCTCCATATATCACAAAACCCCCGAAACCTCCATATATCACACAGCCCCCTAAACCTCCATATATCACAGAGCTCCCGAAACCTCCATATATCACAGAGCCCCCGAAACCTCCATATATCACAGAGCCCCCTAAACCTCCATATATCACAGAGCCCCCGAAACCTCCATATATCACAGAGCCCCCGAAAACTCCATATATCACAGAGCCCCCGAACCTCCATATATCACAGAACCCCCGAAACCTCCATATATCACAGAGCCCCCGAAACCTCCATATATCACAGAGCCCCCGAAACCTCCATATATCACAGAACCCCCGAAACCTCCATATATCACAGAGCCCCCGAAACCTCCATATATCACAGAACCCCCGAAACCTCCATATATCACAGAACCCCCGAAACCTCCATATATCACAGAACCCCCGAAACCTCCATATATCACAGAGCCCCCGAAACCTCCATATATCACAGAGCCCCCGACACCTCCATATATCACAGAGCCCCCGAAACCTCCATATATCACAGAGCCCCCGACACCTCCATATATCACAGAGCCCCCGAAACCTCCATATATCACAGAGCCCCCGAAACCTCCATATATCACAGAGCCCCCGAAACCTCCATATATCACAGAGCCCCCGAAACCTCCATCACAGAGCCCCCGAAACATCCATATATCACAGAGCCCCCAAAACATCCATCACAGAGCCCCCGAAACCTCCATATATCACAGAGCCCCCGAAACCTCCATATATCACAGAGCCCCCGAAACCTCCATATATCACAGAACCCCCGAAACCTCCATATATCACAGAGCCCCCGAAACATCCATATATCACAGAGCCCCCGACACCTCCATATATCACAGAGCCCCCGACACCTCCATATATCACAGAGCCCCCGAAACCTCCATATATCACAGAGCCCCCGAAACCTCCATATATCACAGAGCCCCCGAAACCTCCATATATCACAGAGCCCCCGAAACCTCCATCACAGAGCCCCCGAAACATCCATATATCACAGAACCCCCGAAACCTCCATCACAGAGCCCCCGAAACATCCATATATCACAGAACCCCCGAAACATCCATATATCACAGAGCCCCCGAAATCTCCATATATCACAGAGCCCCCGACACCTCCATATATCACAGAGCCCCCGAAACCTCCATATATCAGAGCCCCCGAAACCTCCATATATCACATAGCCCCCGAAACCTCAATATATCACAGAGCCCCCGAAACCTCCATATATCACATAGCCCCCGAAACCTCCATATATCACAGAGCCCCCGACACCTCCATATATCACAGAGCCCCCGAAACCTCCATATATCACAGAGCCCCCGAAACCTCCATATATCACAGAACCCCCGAAACCTCCATATATCACAGAGCCCCGAAACATCCATGTATTACAGAGCCCCCGACACCTCCATATATCACAGAGCCCCCGAAACATCCATGTATTACAGAACCCCCGAAACCTCCATATATCACAGAGCCCCCGACACCTCCATATATCACAGAGCCCCCGAAACCTCCATATATCACAGAGCCCCCGAAACCTCCATATATCACAGAGCCCCCGAAACCTCCATATATCACAGAGCCCCCGAAACATCCATATATCACAGAGCCCCCAAAACATCCATCACAGAGCCCCCGAAACCTCCATATATCACAGAGCCCCCGAAACCTCCATATATCACAGAACCCCCGAAACCTCCATATATCACAGAGCCCCCGAAACATCCATATATCACAGAGCCCCCGACACCTCCATATATCACAGAGCCCCCGACACCTCCATATATCACAGAGCCCCCGAAACCTCCATATATCACAGAGCCCCCGAAACCTCCATATATCACAGAGCCCCCGAAACCTCCATATATCACAGAGCCCCCGAAACCTCCATATATCACAGAGCCCCCGAAACATCCATATATCACAGAGCCCCCGAAACCTCCATCACAGAGCCCCCGAAACATCCATATATCACAGAACCCCCGAAACCTCCATATATCACAGAGCCCTCGAAACCTCCATATATCACAGAACCCCCGAAACATCCATATATCACAGAGCCCCCGAAATCTCCATATATCACAGAGCCCCCGACACCTCCATATATCACAGAGCCCCCGAAACCTCCATATATCACAGAGCCCCCGAAACCTCCATATATCACAGAGCCCCCGAAACCTCCATATATCACAGAGCCCCCGAAACCTCCATATATCACAGCCCCCGAAACCTCCATATATCACAGAGCCCCCGAAACCTCCATATATCACAGAGCCCCCGAAACCTCCATATATCACAGAGCCCCCGAAACCTCCATCACAGAGCCCCCGAAACCTCCATATATCACAGAACCCCCGAAACCTCCATATATCACAGAGCCCCCGAAACCTCCATATATCACAGAACCCCCGAAACCTCCATATATCACAGAACCCCCGACACCTCCATATATCACACAGCCCCCTAAACCTCCATATATCACAGAGCCCCCGAAACCTCCATATATCAGAGCCCCCGAAACCTCCATATATCACATAGCCCCCGAAACCTCCATATATCACAGAGCCCCCGAAACCTCCATATATCACAAAACCCCCGAAACCTCCATATATCACAGAGCCCCCGAAACCTCCATATATCACAGAACCCCCGAAACCTCCATATATCACAGAGCCCCCGAAACCTCCATATATCACAGAGCCACCGAAACCTCCATATATCACATAGCCCCCGAAACCTCCATATATCACATAGCCCCCGAAACCTCCATATATCACAGAGCCACCGAAACCTCCATATATCACAGAGCCCCCGAAACCTCCATATATAACATAGCTCCCGAAACCTCCATATATCACAGAGCCCCCGAAACCTCCATATATCACAGAGCCCCCGAAACCTCCATATATCACATAGCCCCCGAAACCTCCATATATCACAGAGCCCCCGAAACCTCCATATATCACATAGCCCCCGAAACCTTTATATATCACAGAGCCCCCGAAACCTCCATATATCACAGAGCCCCCGAAACCTCCATATATCACAGAGCCCCCGAAACCTCCATATATCACAGAGCCCCCGAAACCTCCATGTATCACAGAGCCCCCGAAACCTCCATATATCACAGAGCCCCCGAAACCTCCATATATCACAGAGCCCCCGAAACCTCCATATATCACAGAGCCCCCGAAACCTCCATATATCACAGAGCCCCCGAAACCTCCATATATCACAGAGCCCCCGAAACCTCCATATATCACAGAGCCCCCGAAACCTCCATATATCACAAAACCCCCGAAACCTCCATATATCACAAAACCCCCGAAACCTCCATATATCACAGAACCCCCGAAACCTCCATATATCACAGAGCCCCCGAAACCTCCATATATCACAGAGCCCCCGAAACCTCCATATATCACATAGCCCCCGAAACCTCCATATATCACATAGCCCCCGACACCTCCATATATCACAGAGCCCCCGAAACCTCCATATATCACAGAGCCCCCGAAACCTCCATATATCACAGAGCCCCCGAAACCTCCATATATCACAGAGCCCCCGAAACCTCCATATATCACAGCCCCCGAAACCTCCATATATCACAGAGCCCCCGAAACCTCCATATATCACAGAGCCCCCGAAACCTCCATATATCACAGAGCCCCCGAAACCTCCATCACAGAGCCCCCGAAACCTCCATATATCACAGAACCCCCGAAACCTCCATATATCACAGAGCCCCCGAAACCTCCATATATCACAGAACCCCCGAAACCTCCATATATCACAGAACCCCCGACACCTCCATATATCACACAGCCCCCTAAACCTCCATATATCACAGAGCCCCCGAAACCTCCATATATCAGAGCCCCCGAAACCTCCATATATCACATAGCCCCCGAAACCTCCATATATCACAGAGCCCCCGAAACCTCCATATATCACAAAACCCCCGAAACCTCCATATATCACAGAGCCCCCGAAACCTCCATATATCACAGAACCCCCGAAACCTCCATATATCACAGAGCCCCCGAAACCTCCATATATCACAGAGCCACCGAAACCTCCATATATCACATAGCCCCCGAAACCTCCATATATCACATAGCCCCCGAAACCTCCATATATCACAGAGCCACCGAAACCTCCATATATCACAGAGCCCCCGAAACCTCCATATATAACATAGCTCCCGAAACCTCCATATATCACAGAGCCCCCGAAACCTCCATATATCACAGAGCCCCCGAAACCTCCATATATCACATAGCCCCCGAAACCTCCATATATCACAGAGCCCCCGAAACCTCCATATATCACATAGCCCCCGAAACCTTTATATATCACAGAGCCCCCGAAACCTCCATATATCACAGAGCCCCCGAAACCTCCATATATCACAGAGCCCCCGAAACCTCCATATATCACAGAGCCCCCGAAACCTCCATGTATCACAGAGCCCCCGAAACCTCCATATATCACAGAGCCCCCGAAACCTCCATATATCACAGAGCCCCCGAAACCTCCATATATCACAGAGCCCCCGAAACCTCCATATATCACAGAGCCCCCGAAACCTCCATATATCACAGAGCCCCCGAAACCTCCATATATCACAGAGCCCCCGAAACCTCCATATATCACAAAACCCCCGAAACCTCCATATATCACAAAACCCCCGAAACCTCCATATATCACAGAACCCCCGAAACCTCCATATATCACAGAGCCCCCGAAACCTCCATATATCACAGAGCCCCCGAAACCTCCATATATCACATAGCCCCCGAAACCTCCATATATCACAGAGCCCCCGAAACCTCCATATATCACAGAGCCCCCGAAACCTCCATATATCACATAGCCCCCGAAACCTCCATATATCACATAGCCCCCGAAACCTCCATATATCACAGAGCCCCCGAAACCTCCATATATCACAGAGCCCCCGAAACCTCCATATATCACAGAGCCCCCGAAACCTCCATATATCACAGAGCCCCCGAAACCTCCATATATCACAGAGCCCCCGAAACCTCCATATATCACAGAGCCCCCGACACCTCCATATATCACAGAGCCCCCGAAACCTCCATATATCACAGAGCCCCCGAAACCTCCATATATCAGAGCTCCCGAAACCTCCATATATCACAGAACCCCCGAAACCTCCATATATCACAGAGCCCCCGAAACCTCCATATATCACAGAGCCCCCGAAACCTCCATATATCACAGAGTCCCCGAAACCTCCATATATCACATAGCCCCCGAAACCTCCATATATCACAGAGCCCCCGAAACCTCCATATATCACAGAGCCCCCGAAACCTCCATATATCACAGAGCCCCCGAAACCTCCATATATCACAGAGCCCCCGAAACCTCCATATATCACAGAGCCCCCGAAACCTCCATATATCACAGAGCCCCCGAAACCTCCATATATCACAAAACCCCCGAAACCTCCATATATCACAAAACCCCCGAAACCTCCATATATCACAGAGCCCCCGAAACCTCCATATATCACAGAGCCCCGAAACCTCCATATATCACAGAGCCCCCGAAACCTCCATATATCACAGAGCCCCCGAAACCTCCATATATCACAGAGCCCCCGAAACCTCCATATATCACAGAGCCCCCGAAACCTCCATATATCACAGAACCCCCGAAACCTCCATATATCACAGAGCCCCCGAAACATCCATATATCACAGAGCCCCCGACACCTCCATATATCACAGAGCCCCCGACACCTCCATATATCACAGAGCCCCCGAAACCTCCATATATCACAGAGCCCCCGAAACCTCCATATATCACAGAGCCCCCGAAACCTCCATATATCACAGAGCCCCCGAAACCTCCATATATCACAGAGCCCCCGAAACATCCATATATCACAGAGCCCCCGAAACCTCCATCACAGAGCCCCCGAAACATCCATATATCACAGAACCCCCGAAACCTCCATATATCACAGAGCCCCCGAAACCTCCATATATCACAGAGCCCCCGAAACATCCATATATCACAGAGCCCCCGAAATCTCCATATATCACAGAGCCCCCGACACCTCCATATATCACAGAGCCCCCGAAACCTCCATATATCAGAGCCCCCGAAACCTCCATATATCACATAGCCCCCGAAACCTCAATATATCACAGAGCCCCCGAAACCTCCATATATCACATAGCCCCCGAAACCTCCATATATCACAGAGCCCCCGACACCTCCATATATCACAGAGCCCCCGAAACCTCCATATATCACAGAACCCCCGAAACCTCCATATATCACAGAGCCCCCGAAACATCCATGTATTACAGAGCCCCCGACACCTCCATATATCACAGAGCCCCCGAAACATCCATGTATTACAGAACCCCCGAAACCTCCATATATCACAGAGCCCCCGACACCTCCATATATCACAGAGCCCCCGAAACCTCCATATATCACAGAGCCCCCGAAACCTCCATATATCACAGAGCCCCCGAAACATCCATATATCACAGAGCCCCCGAAACATCCATATATCACAGAGCCCCCAAAACATCCATCACAGAGCCCCCGAAACCTCCATATATCACAGAGCCCCCGAAACCTCCATATATCACAGAGCCCCCGAAACCTCCATATATCACAGAACCCCCGAAACCTCCATATATCACAGAGCCCCCGAAACATCCATATATCACAGAGCCCCCGACACCTCCATATATCACAGAGCCCCCGACACCTCCATATATCACAGAGCCCCCGAAACCTCCATATATCACAGAGCCCCCGAAACCTCCATATATCACAGAGCCCCCGAAACCTCCATATATCACAGAGCCCCCGAAACCTCCATATATCACAGAGCCCCCGAAACATCCATATATCACAGAGCCCCCGAAACCTCCATATATCACAGAACCCCCGAAACATCCATATATCACAGAGCCCCCGAAACATCCATATATCACAGAGCCCCCGACACCTCCATATATCACAGAGCCCCCGAAACCTCCATATATCACAGAGCCCCCGAAACCTCCATATATCACAGAGCCCCCGAAACCTCCATATATCACAGAGCCCCCGAAACCTCCATATATCACAGAGCCCCCGAAACCTCCATATATCACAGAGCCCCCGAAACCTCCATATATCACAGAGCCCCCGAAACCTCCATATATCACAGAGCCCCCGAAACCTCCATATATCACAGAGCCCCCGAAACCTCCATATATCACAGAGCCCCCGAAACCTCCATATATCACAGAACCCCCGAAACCTCCATATATCACAGAGTCCCGAAACCTCCATCACAGAGCCCCCGAAACCTCCATATATCACAGAGCCCCCGAAACCTCCATATATCACAGAGCCCCCGAAACCTCCATATATCACAGAACCCCCGAAACCTCCATCACAGAGCCCCCGAAACCTCCATATATCACAGAGCCCCCGAAACCTCCATATATCACAAAACCCCCGAAACCTCCATATATCACAGAGCCCCCGAAACCTCCATATATCACAGAGCCCCCGAAACCTCCATATATCACAGAGCCCCCGAAACATCCATGTATCACAGAGCCCCCGAAACCTCCATATATCACAGAGCCCCCGAAACCTCCATATATCACAAAACCCCCGAAACCTCCATATATCACAAAACCCCCGAAACCTCCATATATCACAAAACCCCCGAAACCTCCATATATCACAAAACCCCCGAAACCTCCATATATCATAGAGCCCCCGAAACCTCCATATATCACAGAGCCCCCGAAACCTCCATATATCACAGAGCCCCCGAAACCTCCATCACAGAGCCCCCGAAACATCCATATATCACAGAGCCCCCGAAACCTCCATATATCACAGAGCCCCCGAAACATCCATATATCACAGAACCCCCGAAACCTCCATATATCAGAGCCCCCGAAACCTCCATATAATCACAGAACCCCCGAAACCTCCATATATCACATAGCCCCCGAAACCTCCATATATCACAGAGCCCCCGAAACCTCCATATATCACAGAGCCCCCGAAACCTCCACATATCACAGAACCCCCGAAACCTCCACATATCACAGAACCCCCGAAACCTCCATATATCACAGAGCCCCCGAAACCTCCATATATCACAGAGCCCCCGAAACCTCCATATATCACAGAGCCCCCGAAACCTCCATATATCACAAAACCCCCGAAACCTCCATATATCACAAAACCCCCGAAACCTCCATATATCACAGAGCCCCCGAAACCTCCATATATCACAGAACCCCCGAAACCTCCATATATCACAGAGCCCCCGAAACCTCCATATATCACAGAGCCCCCGAAACCTCCATATATCACATAGCCCCCGAAACATCCATGTATCACAGAGCCCCCGAAACCTCCATATATCACAGAGCCCCCGAAACCTCCATATATCACAGAGCCCCCGAAACCTCCATATATCACAGAGCCCCCGAAACCTCCATATATCACAGAGCCCCCGAAACCTCCATATATCACAGAACCCCCGAAACCTCCATATATCACAGAGCCCCCGAAACCTCCATATATCACAGAGCCCCCGAAACCTCCATATATCACAGAGCCCCCGAAACCTCCATATATCACAGAACCCCCGAAACCTCCATATATCACAGAGCCCCCGACACCTCCATATATCACAGAGCCCCCGAAACCTCCATATATCACAGAGCCCCCGAAACCTCCATATATCACAGAGCCCCCGAACCCTCCATATATCACAGAGCCCCCGAAACCTCCATATATCACAGAGCCCCCGAAACCTCCATATATCAGAGCCCCCGAAACCTCAATATATCACAGAGCCCCCGAAACCTCCATATATCACATAGCCCCCGAAACCTCCATATATCACAGAGCCCCCGACACCTCCATATATCACAGAGCCCCCGAAACATCCATGTATTACAGAGCCCCCGACACCTCCATATATCACAGAGCCCCCGAAACATCCATGTATTACAGAACCCCCGAAACCTCCATATATCACAGAGCCCCCGACACCTCCATATATCACAGAGCCCCCGAAACCTCCATATATCACAGAGCCCCCGAAACCTCCATATATCACAGAGCCCCCGAAACCTCCATATATCACAGAGCCCCCGAAACATCCATATATCACAGAGCCCCCAAAACATCCATCACAGAGCCCCCGAAACCTCCATATATCACAGAGCCCCCGAAACCTCCATATATCACAGAGCCCCCGAAACCTCCATATATCACAGAACCCCCGAAACCTCCATATATCACAGAGCCCCCGAAACATCCATATATCACAGAGCCCCCGACACCTCCATATATCACAGAGCCCCCGACACCTC
>NW_027463174.1:0-37718 GCF_050947455.1 Rhinoderma darwinii
AGCAAAAGGCTCATGGGCGATGGTGCAAGAATTCTGCTTGGGCTACCCTGCTTCTCCCCAACACCACAAGCCTATGCCCAGCCACCTTGCCCAACAGCCCCCACAGAGTATAATGCTCCCCGTAGCTGTCCCCATACAGTATAATGCTCCCCATAGCTGCCCCCATACAGTATAATGCTCCCTGTAGCTGCCCCCACACACTATAATGCTCCCATAGCTACCACCCACACAGCATAATGCTCCTGAAACAGTATAATGCTCCCATACAGTATAATGCCCGCATAGCAGAACCCATATGTTACAATGCCCACCATAGCAGACCACATACAGTATAATGCCCCCCATAAATGCCCCCATACAGTATAATGCCCCTCATAGTTGCCCAACACTGTATAATGCCCCCCATAAATGCCCCAACACAGTATAATGCCTCCATAGCAGCCCCATACAGTATCATGCCTCCATAGCTGCCAATACAGTATAATGATGCTCATAGCTGCCCCTACACCGTATAATGCCCTCCTTAGCTGCCCCCCACAGTGTAATGCCCCTTAGCTACCCCACACAGTATAATGCCCCCATAGCAGCCCCATATTGTATAATGCCCCTCATAGCTGCCCCCATACAGTATAATGCCCCCATAGCTGCCTCCACACAGTATAATGCCCCCATAGCTGCCTCCACACAGTATAATGTCCCCATAGCTGCCTCCACACAGTATAATGTCCCCATAGCTGTCCCACACAGTATAATGTCCCCATAGCTGCCTCCACACAGTATAATGTCCCCATAGCTGCCTCCACACAGTATAATGCCCCCATAGCTGCCCCCACACAGTATAATGTCCCCATAGCTGCCTCCACACAGTATAATGCCCCCATAGCTGCCTCCACACAGTATAATGTCCCCATAGCTGCCCCCACACAGTATAATGTCCCCATAGCTGCCTCCACACAGTATAATGCCCCCATAGCTGCCCCCACAGTATAATGCCCCCATAGCTGCCTCCACACAGTATAATGCCCCCATAGCTGCCCCCACACAGTATAATGTCCCCATAGCTGCCTCCACACAGTATAATGCCCCCATAGCTGCCTCCACACAGTATAATGTCCCCATAGCTGCCCCCACACAGTATAATGTCCCCATAGCTGCCTCCACACAGTATAATGCCCCCATAGCTGCCTCCACACAGTATAATGTTCCCATAGCTGCCTCCACACAGTATAATGTCCCCATAGCTGCCTCCACACAGTATAATGCCCCCATAGCTGCCTCCACACAGTATAATGTCCCCATAGCTGCCCCCACACAGTATAATGTCCCCATAGCTGCCCCCACACAGTATAATGCCCCATAGCTGCCTCCACACAGTATAATGTCCCTATAGCTGCCCCCACACAGTATAATGTCCCCATAGCTGCCTCCACACAGTATAATGTCCCCATAGCTGCCTCCACACAGTATAATGCCCCATAGCTGCCTCCACACAGTATAATGCCCCCATAGCTGCCCCCCACACAGTATAATGTCCCCATAGCTGCCTCCACACAGTATAATGTCCCCATAGCTGCCTCCACACAGTATAATGTCCCCATAGCTGCCTCCACACAGTATAATACCCCCATAGCTGCCTCCACACAGTATAATGCCCCCATAGCTGCCTCCACACAGTATAATGTCCCCATAGCTGCCTCCACACAGTATAATGTCCCCATAGCTGCCCACACAGTATAATGTCCCCATAGCTGCCCACACAGTATAATGCCCCCATAGCAGCTGCCCCCACACAGTATAATGTCCCCATAGCTGCCTCCACACAGTATAATGCCCCCATAGCTGCCTGCACACAGTATAATGTCCCCCATAGCTGCCTCCACACAGTATAATGTCCCCATAGCTGCCTGCACACAGTATAATGTCCCCCATAGCTGCCTCCACACAGTATAATGTCCCCATAGCTGCCTCCACACAGTATAATGTCCCCATAGCTGCCTCCACACAGTATAATGTCCCCATAGCTGCCTCCACACAGTATAATGTCCCCATAGCTGCCTCCACACAATATAATGTCCCATAGCTGCCTCCACACAGTATAATGTCCCCATAGCTGCCTCCACACAGTATAATGTCCCCATAGCTGCCTCCACACAGTATAATGCCCCCATAGCTGCCCCCACACAGTATAATGCCCCATAGCTGCCCCCACACAGTATAATGTCCCCATAGCTGCCCCCACACAGTATAATGTCCCCATAGCTGCCTCCACACAGTATAATGCCCCCATAGCTGCCTCCACACAGTATAATGCCCCCATAGCTGCCTCCACACAGTATAATGTCCCCATAGGTGCCTCCACACAGTATAATGTCCCCATAGCTGCCTCCACACAGTATAATGTCCCCATAACTGCCTCTACACAGTATAATGTCCCCATAGCTGCCTCCACACAGTATAATGCCCCCATAGCTGCCTCCACACAGTATAATGTCCCCATAGCTGCCCCCACACAGTATAATGTCCCCATAGCTGCCCCCACACAGTATAATGTCCCCATAACTGCCCCCACACAGTATAATGCCCCCATAACTGCCCTCCACACAGTATAATGTCCCCATAGCTACCCCCACACAGTATAATGTCCCCATAGCTACCCCCACACAGTATAATGTCCCCATAGCTGCCTCCACACAGTATAATGCCCCCATAGCTGCCTCCACACAGTATAATGTCCCCATAGCTGCCCCCACACAGTATAATACCCCATAGCTGCCCCCACACAGTATAATGTCCCCATAGCTGCCTCCACACAGTATAATGTCCCCATAGCTGCCTCCACACAGTATAATGCCCCCATAGCTGCCTCCACACAGTATAATGTCCCCATAGCTGCCCCCACACAGTATAATGTCCCATAGCTGCCTCCACACAGTATAATGTCCCCATAGCTGTCCCCACACAGTATAATGTCCCCATAGCTGCCTCCACACAGTATAATGTCCCCATAGCTGTCCCCACACAGTATAATGTCCCCATAGCTGCCTCCACACAGTATAATGTCCCCCATAGCTGCCTCCACACAGTATAATGCCCCCATAGCTGCCCCCACACAGTATAATGTCCCCATAGCTGCCTCCACACAGTATAATGCCCCCATAGCTGCCTCCACACAGTATAATGTCCCCATAGCTGCCCCCACACAGTATAATGTCCCATAGCTGCCTCCACACAGTATAATGCCCCCATAGCTGCCCCCACAGTATAATGCCCCCATAGCTGCCTCCACACAGTATAATGCCCCCATAGCTGCCTCCACACAGTATAATGTCCCCATAGCTGCCCCCACACAGTATAATACCCCATAGCTGCCCCCACACAGTATAATGTCCTCATAGCTGCCTCCACACAGTATAATGCCCCCATAGCTGCCCTCCACACAGTATAATGTCCCCATAGCTGCCTCCACACAGTATAATGTCCCCATAGCTGCCTCCACAGTATAATGTCCCCATAGCTGCCTCCACACAGTATAATGTCCCCATAGCTGCCTCCACACAGTATAATGTCCCCATAGCTGCCTCCACACAGTATAATGTCCCATAGCTGCCTCCACACAGTATAATGTCCCCCATAGCTGCCTCCACACAGTATAATGTCCCATAGCTGCCTCCACACAGTATAATGTTCCCATAGCTGCCCCCACACAGTATAATGCCCCCATAGCTGCCCCCACACAGTATTATGCCCCCATAGCTGCCTCCACACAGTATAATGTCCCATAGCTGCCTCCACACAGTATAATGCCCCCATAGCTGCCTCCACACAGTATAATGTCCCCCATAGCTGCCTCCACACAGTATAATGTCCCCATAGCTGCCTCCACACAGTATAATGTCCCCATAGCTGCCCCCACACAGTATAATGTCCCCCATAGCTGCCTCCACACAGTATAATGTCCCCATAGCTGCCCCCACACAGTATAATGTCCCCATAGCTGCCCCCACACAGTATAATGTCCCCATAGCTGCCCCCACACAGTATAATGTCCCCATAGCTGCCCCCACACAGTATAATGTCCCCATAGCTGCCTCCACACAGTATAATGTCCCCATAGCTGCCTCCACAGTATAATGTCCCCATAGCTGCCTCCACACAGTATAATGTCCCCATAGCTGCCCCCACACAGTATAATGTCCCCATAGCTGCCCCCACACAGTATAATGTCCCCATAGCTGCCCCCACACAGTATAATGTCCCCATAGCTGCCCCCACACAGTATAATGTCCCCATAGCTGCCCCCACACAGTATAATGTCCCCATAGCTGCCTCCACACAGTATAATGTCCCCATAGCTGCCTCCACACAGTATAATGTCCCCATAGCTGCCCCCACACAGTATAATGCCCCCATAGCTGCCTCCACACAGTATAATGTCCCCATAGCTGCCTCCATACAGTATAATGCCCCCATAGCTGCCTCCACACAGTATAATACCCCATAGCTGCCTCCACACAGTATAATGTCCCCATAGCTGTCCCCACAGTATAATGTCCCCATAGCTGCCTCCACACAGTATAATGTCCCCCATAGCTGCCTCCACACAGTATAATGCCCCCATAGCTGCCACCACACAGTATAATGTCCCCATAGCTGCCTCCACACAGTATAATGTCCCCATAGCTGCCTCCACACAGTATAATGCCCCCATAGCTGCCTCCACACAGTATAATGTCCTCATAGCTGCCCCCACACAGTATAATGTCCCCATAGCTGCCTCCACAGTATAATGTCCCCATAGCTGCCCCCCACACAGTATAATGTCCCCATAGATGCCCCCACACAGTATAATGTCCCCATAGCTGCCCCCACACAGTATAATGTCCCCATAGATTGCCCCCACACAGTATAATGCCCCCATAGCTGCCTCCACAGTATAATGTCCCCATAGCTGCCTCCACACAGTATAATGTCCCCATAGATGCCCCCACACAGTATAATGCCCCCATAGCTGCCTCCACAGTATAATGTCCCCATAGCTGCCTCCACACAGTATAATGCCCCATAGCTGCCCCCACACAGTATAATGTCCCCATAGCTGCCTCCACACAGTATAATGTCCCCATAGCTGCCCCCACACAGTATAATGTCCCCATAGCTGCCTCCACACAGTATAATGTCCCCATAGCTGCCCCCACACAGTATAATGTCCCCATAGATGCCCCCACACAGTATAATGCCCCCATAGCTGCCTCCACAGTATAATGTCCCCATAGCTGCCTCCACAGAGTATAATGTCCCCATAGATGCCCCCACACAGTATAATGCCCCCATAGCTGCCTCCACAGTATAATGTCCCCATAGCTGCCTCCACACAGTATAATGCCCCCATAGCTGCCTCCACACAGTATAATGCCCCCACAGCTGCCCCCACACAGTATAATGCCCCCCATAGCTGCCTCCACACAGTATAATGCCCCCATAACTGCCTCCACACAGTATAATGCCCCCACAGCTGCCCCCACACAGTATAATGTCCCCATAGCTGCCCCCCACACAGTATAATGTCCCCATAGATGCCCCCACACAGTATAATGTCCCCATAGCTGCCCCCACACAGTATAATGCCCCCCATAGATGCCCCCACACAGTATAATGCCCCCATAGCTGCCTCCACAGTATAATGCCCCCATAGCTGCCCCCACACAGTATAATGTCCCCATAGCTGCCCCCCACACAGTATAATGCCCCCATAGCTGCCCCCACACAGTATAATGTCCCCATAGCTGCCCCCACACAGTATAATGTTCCCATAGCTGCCTCCACACAGTATAATGCCCCCATAGCTGCCTCCACACAGTATAATGTCCCCATAGCTGCCTCCACACAGTATAATGCCCCCATAGCTGCCTCCACACAGTATAATGCCCCCATAGCTGCCTCCACACAGTATAATGTCCCCATAGCTGCCTCCACACAGTATAATGCCCCCATAGCTGCCTCCACACAGTATAATGTCCCCATAGCTGCCTCCACACAGTATAATGCCCCCATAGCTGCCTCCACACAGTATAATGTCCCCATAGCTGCCCCCACACAGTATAATGTCCCCATAGCTGCCTCCACACAGTATAATGTCCCCATAGATGCCCCCACACAGTATAATGTCCCCATAGCTGCCCCCACACAGTATAATGCCCCCCATAGATGCCCCCACACAGTATAATGCCCCCATAGCTGCCTCCACAGTATAATGCCCCCATAGCTGCCCCCACACAGTATAATGTCCCCATAGCTGCCCCCCACACAGTATAATGCCCCCATAGCTGCCCCCACACAGTATAATGTCCCCATAGCTGCCCCCACACAGTATAATGCCCCCATAGCTGCCTCCACACAGTATAATGTCCCCATAGCTGCCCCCACACAGTATAATGTCCCCATAGCTGCCTCCACACAGTATAATGCCCCCATAGCTGTCCCCACACAGTATAATGTCCCCATAGCTGCCTCCACACAGTATAATGCCCCCATAGCTGCCTCCACACAGTATAATGTCCCCATAGCTGCCTCCACACAGTATAATGCCCCCACAGCTGCCCCCACACAGTATAATGTCCCCATAGCTGCCCCCACACAGTATAATGTCCTCATAGCTGCCCCCACACAGTATAATGCCCCCATAGCTGCCTCCACACAGTATAATGCCCCCATAGCTGCCCCACACAGTATAATGTCCCCATAGCTGCCTCCACACAGTATAGTGTCCCCATAGCTTCCCCCACACAGTATAATGCCCCCATAGCTGCCTCCACACAGTATAATGCCCCCATAGCTCCCTCCACACAGTATAATGCCCCCATAGCTGCCTCCACACAGTATAATGCCCCCATAGCTGCCTCCACACAGTATAATGTCCCCATAGCTGCCCCCACACAGTATAATGTCCCCATAGCTGCCTCCACACAGTATAATGTACCCATAGCTGCCTCCACACAGTATAATGTCCCCATAGCTGCCCCCACACAGTATAATGCCCCCATAACTGCCCTCCACACAGTATAATGTCCCCATAGCTGCCTCCACACAGTATAATGTCCCCATAGCTGCCTCCACACAGTATAATGCCCCCATAGCTGCCTCCACACAGTATAATGTCCCCATAGCTGCCCCCACACAGTATAATGTCCCCATAGCTGCCTCCACACAGTATAGTGTCCCCATAGCTTCCCCCACACAGTATAATGTCCCCATAGCTGCCTCCACACAGTATAATGCCCCCATAGCTGCCCCCACACAGTATAATGTTCCCATAGCTGCCTCCACACAGTATAATGCCCCCATAGCTGCCTCCACACAGTATAATGTCCCCATAGCTGCCTCCACACAGTATAATGTCCCCATAGCTGCCTCCACACAGTATAATGCCCCCATAGCTGCCTCCACACAGTATAATGTCCCATAGCTGCCCCCACACAGTATAATGTCCCCATAGCTGCCCCCACACAGTATAATGCCCCCATAGCTGCCTCCACACAGTATAATGTTCCCATAGCTGCCTCCACACAGTATAATGCCCCCATAGCTGCCTCCACACAGTATAATGCCCCCATAGCTGCCTCCACACAGTATAATGTCCCCATAGCTGCCCCCACACAGTATAATGCCCCCATAGCTGCCTCCACACAGTATAATGTCCCCATAGCTGCCTCCACACAGTATAATGCCCCCACACAGTATAATGCCCCCATAGCTGCCTCCACACAGTATAATGCCCCCATAGCTGCCTCCACACAGTATAATGTCCCCATAGCTGCCTCCACACAGTATAATGTCCTCATAGCTGCCCCCACACAGTATAATGCCCCCATAGCTGCCTCCACAGTATAATGTCCTCATAGCTGCCTCCACACAGTATAATGCCCCCATAGCTGCCTCCACACAGTATAATGTCCCCATAGCTGCCCCCATAGTGCCTAATAGAAAAATAATGACATAATCATTGCCTCTCCCGTTCCCCCGCGGATGGCGGACCCTTCTCTTCGGGTCTGTCCTGTCAGTGACTCGGCGCAGACCGGCGGGGTGACGTCACTACGTTGCTCCGGCCTGCGCTGAGCCGCTCGCGGTAGTGTGAGGGACGAGGCTCCACCATTCAACCAAACTGAATCAAGCGGGACTAGCGCTGTGCGGCTACTTGGGCCCTGCGGACCCCCCAGGCTTAGGGGCCCCATAGATACGCCACTGGCTGCGGTCCTCCTGCTGCTGGACTAGAAGTTTAGCTCCAGGTTACAGACCAGACCTTGCGGCTGCAGCGCCCCTAGTGGCCCCTTCTTGACCACTTTTCCTATGTGCGGGCGGAGCGCAGAGTGGTCTGTACACGGACATAGACAGAGCGGCTTTTATGTCAATGCCTCATTGTACGCGGCTCCCCGGCGACTGCAGAGCGTCTCTCCGGAATGATGTCCCCCCTCCCCCTCCTCCTCATGTAAATGCCGGGACGGGGTAGATAGGAAGATACAGATAGAGAATAAAGGCCGAGGGGGCGTCCCGAAACAAGGGGGACCTGACAATAATCGCTTCCTCCGCTCCCCCTTCTTCTGGCGGTAAATATTTTGTCGTCTTCCAAGTTGGTTGAGACCAGAAAGGAGAGGTCATAAGTTCCTTCCCATTGTGCGGCGCTGAGGCGGGGGGCCCGGGCTGAATAGATGTGCGGGGCCCCCGCCTGTCAATGCCGCGCTCCCTCCGCCGCATATATTACGGGGCGGACTCCGAGGTCTCAGCCAGTTTGACAGCTTGTCAGGCGGCAGATAAACGACGTGTCCCCTTTCATGTAACGTGACTTCCGCGGGCGCTATTGTCCCGGGGATTTATATCAGGAACCAGTAACCGCTCCGCTTCTCCCCCTGACATGCTGCTCGTCCTGCTCAGCACTCCCGGGGCTCAGAGCGGCAGCGGCACCACCTGAGGGCTCATCCCGTCCCGCAGCGCACCTGAGGGCTCATCCCGTCCCGGAGTACAGAAGCCGCACGAGTCTGAGAGGAACCGCTGATGGGGCTGTGTGTGGTGAGTCGCTGCGTCATTGTCACCGGCACCTGAAGCGCTCAAACTGTCACATGTGCCCCGGGGACTGCTCCAGGGTGTACCGGCCATATACAGGGGGTACTGGTCATATATACAGGGGCACCGGCCATATATACAGGGGTACCGGCCATAAACAGGGGGTACCGGCCATATATACAGGGGGTACTGGTCATATATACAGGGTGTACCGGCCATATACAGGGGGTACTGGTCATATATACAGGGGCACCGGCCATATATACAGGGGTACCGGCCATAAACAGGGGGTACCGGCCATATATACAGGGGGTACTGGTCATATATACAGGGTGTACCGGCCATATACAGGGGGTACTGGTCATATATACAGGGGCACCGGCCATATATACAGGGGGTACCGGCCATATACAGGGGGTACCGGCCATATATACAGGGTGTACCGGCCATATATACAGGGGTACCGGCCATATATACAGGGGTACCGGCCATATACAGGGGGTACCGGCCATAAACAGGGGGTACCGGCCATATACAGGGGGTACTGGTCATATACAGGGTGTACCGGCCATATATACAGGGGGTACCGGCCATATACAGGGGGTACCGGCCATATACAGGGGTACTGGTCATATATACAGGGGTACCGGCCATATATACAGGGGTACCGGCCATATATACTGGGGTACCGGCCATATACAGGGTGTACCGGCCATATATACTGGGGTACCGGCCATATATACAGAGGTACCGGCCATATATACAGGGGTACCGGCCATATATACAGGGGTACCGGCCATATATACAGGGGGTACTAGTCATATATACAGGGGTACCGGCCATATATACAGGGGTACCGGCCATATATACAGGGGTACCGGCCATATATACAGGGGTACCGGTCATATACAGGGGGTACCGGCCATAAACAGGGGGTACCGGCCATATACAGGGGGTACTGGTCATATACAGGGTGTACCGGCCATATATACAGGGGGTACCGGCCATATACAGGGGGTACCGGCCATATACAGGGGTACTGGTCATATATACAGGGGTACCGGCCATATATACAGGGGTACCGGCCATATATACTGGGGTACCGGCCATATACAGGGTGTACCGGCCATATATACTGGGGTACCGGCCATATATACAGAGGTACCGGCCATATATACAGGGGTACCGGCCATATATACAGGGGTACCGGCCATATATACAGGGGGTACTAGTCATATATACAGGGGTACCGGCCATATATACAGGGGTACCGGCCATATATACAGGGGTACCGGCCATATATACAGGGGTACCGGTCATATACAGGGGGTACCGGCCATATATACAGAGGTACCGGCCATAAACAGGGGGTACCGGCCATATATACAGGGGTACCGGCCATATATACAGAGGTACCGGCCATAAACAGGGGGTACTGGTCATATATACAGGGGGTACTGGTCATATATACAGAGGTAACGGCCATATATACAGGGGTACCGGCCATATATACAGGGTGTACCGGCCATATATACAGGGGTACCGGCCATATATACAGGGGGTACCGGCCATATACAGGGGGTACCGGCCATATACAGGGGTACCGGCCATATATACAGGGGGTACCGGCCATATATACAGGGGGTACCGGCCATATATACAGGGGTACCGGCCATATATACAGGGGTACCGGCCATATATACAGAGGTACCGGCCATAAACAGGGGGTACCGGCCATATATACAGGGGTACCGGCCATATATACAGAGGTACCGGCCATATATACACAGGGGTACCGGCCATATATACAGGGTGTACCGGCCATATATACAGGGGTACCGGCCATATATACAGGGGGTACCGGCCATATACAGGGGGTACCGGCCATATACAGGGGTACCGGCCATATATACAGGGGGTACCGGCCATATATACAGGGGGTACCGGCCATATATACAGGGGTACCTGCCATATATACAGGGGTACCGGCCATATATACAGAGGTACCGGCCATATATACAGGGGGTACCGGCCATATACAGGGGGTACTGGTCATATACAGGGGGTACTGGTCATATACAGGGGGTACCGGCCATATATACAGAGGTACCGGCCATATATACAGGGGTACCGGCCATAAACAGGGGTACCGGCCATATATACAGGGGGTACCGGCCATATATCTGGGGGTACCGGCCATATATACAGGGGTACCGGCTATATATACAGGGGTACCGGCCATATATACAGGGGGTACTGGTCATATATCTGGGGGTACCGGCCATATATACAGGGGTACCGGCTATATATACAGGGGTACCGGCCATATATACAGGGGTACCGGCCATATACATGGGGTACAGGTCATATATACAGGGGGTACCGGCCATATATACAGGGGTACCGGCCATATATACAGGGGTACCAGCCATATATACTGGGGTACCGGCCATATACAGGGGGTACTGGTCATATATCTGGGGGTACCGGTCATATATACAGGGGTACCGGACATATATACAGGGTGTACCGGCCATAAACGGGGGGTACCGGCCATATATACAGGGGTACCCGCCATATACAGGGGGTACCGGCCATATATACAGGGGTACCGGCCATATATACAGGGGGTACCCACCATATATACAGGGGTACCGGCCATATACAGGGGGTACCGGCCATATATACAGGGGTACCGGCCATATATACAGGGGTACAGGTCATATATACAGGGGTACCGGCCATATATACAGGGGTACAGGTCATATATACAGGGGTACCGGCCATATATACAGGGGTACCTGCCATATACAGGGGTACCGGCCATATACAGGGGTACCGGCCATATACAGGGGTACCGGTCATATATACAGGGGTACAGGTCATATATACAAGGGTACCGGCCATATATACAGGGGTACCGGTCATATACAGGGGTACCGGCCATATACAGGGGTTACCGGCCATATATACAGGGGTACCGGCTATATACAGGGGGTACCGGTCATATATACAGGTGTATCGGCTATATACAGGGGGTACCGGCCATAAACAGGGGGTACCGGCCATATATACAGGGGTACCCGCCATATACAGGGGGTACCAGCCATAAACGGGGTACCGGCCATATATACAGGGGTACCGGCCATATATACAGGGGGTACCCACCATATATACAGGGGTACCGGCCATATATACAGGGGTACCAGCCATATATACAGGGGTACAGGTCATATATACAGGGGTACCGGCCATATATACAGAGGTACAGGTCATATATACAGGGGTACCGGCCATATATACAGGGGTACAGGTCATATATACAGGGGTACAGGTCATATATACAAGGATACCGGCCATATATACAGGGGTACCGGTCATATACAGGGGTTACCGGCCATATATACAGGTGTACGGTCATATATACAGGGGTACCGGCTATATACAGGGGGTACCGGTCATATATACAGGGGTATCGGCTATATACAGGGGGTACCGGCCATATATACAGGGGTATCGGCCATATATACAGGGGTACCGGCCATATGCAGAGGGTACTGGTCATATATCTGGGGGTACCGGCCATATGCAGGGGGTACCGGCCATATGCAGGGGGTACCGGCCATATGCAGGGGGTACCGGCCATATATCTGGGGGTACCGGCCATATATCTGGGGGTACCGGTCATGTATCTGGGGGTACCGTTCATATATCTGGGGGTACTTGTCATATATCTGGGGGTACTTGTCATATATCTGGAGGTACTGGTCATGTATCTGGGGTTACTTGTCATGTATCTGGGGGTACTTGTCATGTATCTGGGGGTACTTGTCATATATCTGGGGGTACTTGTCATGTATCTCAGGGTACTTGTCATGTATCTGGGGGGTACTTGTCATATATCTGGGGGTACTTGTCATGTATCTGGGGGTACTTGTCATGTATCTGGGGGTACTTGTCATGTATCTGGGGTTACTTGTCATGTATCTGGGGGTACTTGTCATGTATCTGGGGGGTACTTGTCATGTATCTGGGGGTACTTGTCATATATCTGGGGGTACTTGTCATGTATCTGGGGGTACTTGTCATATATCTGGGGGTACTTGTCATGTATCTGGGGGTACTTGTCATGTATCTGGGGTTACTTGTCATGTATCTGGGGGGTACTTGTCATATATCTGGGGGTACTTGTCATGTATCTGGGGGTACTTGTCATGTATCTGGGGGTACTTGTCATGTATCTGGGGGTTACTTGTCATGTATCTGGGGGGTACTTGTCATGTATCTGGGGGTACTTGTCATATAT
The DNA here is from genome assembly GCF_050947455.1 of Rhinoderma darwinii. NCBI lineage: Eukaryota > Metazoa > Chordata > Amphibia > Anura > Rhinodermatidae > Rhinoderma > Rhinoderma darwinii. Next base: position 13,361 of record NW_027463174.1, read on the forward strand.
CTGGGGGTACTTGTCATATATCTGGGGGTACTTGTCATATATCTGGGGTACTTGTCATGTATCTGGGGGTACTTGTCATGTATCTGGGGTTACTTGTCATATATCTGGGGGTACTTGTCATATATCTGGGGGTACTTGTCATATATCTGGGGGTACTTGTCATATATCTGGGGGTTACTTGTCATGTATCTGGGGGGTACTTGTCATATATCTGGGGGTACTTGTCATGTATCTGGGGGTACTTGTCATGTATCTGGGGGTACTTGTCATGTATCTGGGGGTACTTGTCATGTATCTGGGGGTACTTGTCATATATCTGGGGGGTACTGGTCATGTATCTGGGGTTACTTGTCATGTATCTGGGGGGTACTTGTCATGTATCTGGGGGGTACTTGTCATGTATCTGGGGGTACTTGTCATGTATCTGGGGGGTACTGGTCATGTATCTGGGGGTACTTGTCATGTATCTGGGGGTACTTGTCATATATCTGGGGGTACTGGTCATATATCTGGGGGTACTTGTCATATATCTGGGGGTACTTGTCATATATCTGGGGGTACTTGTCATGTATCTGGGGGTACTTGTCATGTATCTGGGGGTACTTGTCATATATCTGGGGGTACTGGTCATATATCTGGGGGTACTTGTCATATATCTGGGGGTACTTGTCATATATCTGGGGGTACTTGTCATGTATCTGGGGGTACTTGTCATGTATCTGGGGGTACTTGTCATATATCTGGGGGTACTGGTCATGTATCTGGGGGTACTTGTCATGTATCTGGGGGTACTTGTCATGTATCTGGGGGTACTTGTCATATATCTGGGGGTACTTGTCATGTATCTGGGGGTACTTGTCATATATCTGGGGGTACTTGTCATGTATCTGGGGGTACTTGTCATGTATCTGGGGGTACTTGTCATGTATCTGGGGGTACTTGTCATGTATCTGGGGGGTACTTGTCATGTATCTGGGGGTACTGGTCATGTATCTGGGGGTACTTGTCATGTATCGGGGGGTACTTGTCATGTATCGGGGGGTACTTGTCATGTATCTGGTGGTACTTGTCATGTATCTGGGGGTACTGGTCATATATCTGGGGGTACTTGGGTACTTGTCATATATCTGGGGGTACTGGTCATATATCTGGGGGTACTTGGGTACTTGTCATATATCTGGGGGTACTTGGGTACTTGTCATATATCTGGGGGTACTTGTCATGTATCTGGGGGGTACTTGTCATATATCTGGGGGTACTGGTCATGTATCTGGGGGCACTTGTCATGTATCTGGGGGGTACTTGTCATATATCTGGGGGTACTTGTCATATATCTGAGGGGTACTGGTCATGTATCTGGGGGCACTTGTCATGTATCTGGGGGTACTTGTCATGTATCTGGGGGTACTGGCCATATATACAGGGGTACCGGCCATATACAGGGGGTACTGGTCATGTATCTGGGGGTCCTTGTCATGTATCTGGGGGGTACTTGTCATATATCTGGGGGGTACTTGTCATATATCTGGGGGTCCTTGTCATGTATCTGGGTGGTACTTGTCATATATCTGGGGGTACTTGTCATGTATCTGGGGTTACTTGTCATGTATCTGGGTGGTACTTGTCATATATCTGGGGGTACTGGTCATATATCTGGGTGGTACTTGTCATGTATCTGGGGGGTACTTGTCATGTATCTGGGGGGTACTTGTCATGTATCTGGGGGTACTGGTCATTTATCTGGGGGTACCTGATTTCAGTCACATATGATGTAATGTCTCTGGATACTCCATTTTACTCCAGCTTATTTTTCAATTAAGACTGGCATATAAAACGCCAGTCTTAAAAAATTTGCCACTAGTGACTCCACCAGCAGAATAGTGAGTGCAGCTCTGGGGTATAATACAGGATGTAACTCAGGATCAGTACAGGATAAGTAATGTAATGTATGTACACAGTGACTCCACCAGCAGAATAGTGAGTGCAGCTCTGGAGTATAATACAGGATATAACTCAGGATCAGTACAGGATAAGTAATGTAATGTATGTACACAGTGACTCCACCAGCAGAATAGTGAGTGCAGCTCTGGAGTATAATACAGGATGTAACTCAGGATCAGTACAGGATAAGTAATGTAATGTAATGTACACAGTGACTCCACCAGCAGAATAGTGAGTGCAGCTCTGGAGTATAATACAGGATGTAACTCAGGATCAGTACAGGATAAGTAATGTAATGTAATGTACACAGTGACTCCACCAGCAGAATAGTGAGTGCAGCTCTGGAGTATAATACAGGATGTAACTCAGGATCAGTACAGGATAAGTAATGTAATGTAATGTACACAGTGACTCCACCAGCAGAATAGTGAGTGCAGCTCTGGAGTATAATACAGGATGTAACTCAGGATCAGTCCAGGATAAGTAATGTAATGTATGTACACAGTGACTCCACCAGCAGAATAGTGAGTGCAGCTCTGGAGTATAATACAGGATGTAACTCAGGATCAGTACAGGATAAGTAATGTAATGTATGTACACAGTGACACCACCAGCAGAATAGTGAGTGTAGCTCTGGAGTATAATACAGGATGTAACTCAGGATCAGTACAGGATAAGTAATGTATGTACACAGTGACACCACCAGCAGAATAGTGAGTGTAGCTCTGGAGTATAATACAGGATGTAACTCAGGATCAGTGCAGGATAAGTAATGTAATGTATGTACACAGTGACTCCACCAGCAGAGTAGTGAGTGCAGCTCTGGAGTATAATACAGGATGTAACTCAGGATCAGTACAGGATAAGTAATGTAATGTATGTGCACAGTGACTCCACCAGCAGAATAGTGAGTACAGCTCTGGAGTATAATACAGGATGTAACTCAGGATCAGTACAGGATAAGTAATGTAATGTATGTACACAGTGACTCCACCAGCAGAATAGTGAGTACAGCTCTGGAGTATAATACAGGATATAACTCCGGATCAGTACAGGATAAGTAATGTATGTACACAGTGACTCCACCAGCAGAATAGTGAGTGCAGCTCTGGAGTATAATACAGGATATAACTCAGGATCAGTACAGGATAAGTAATGTAATGTATGTACACAGTGACTCCACCAGCAGAATAGTGAGTACAGCTCTAGAGTATAATACAGGATGTAACTCAGGATCAGCACAGGATAAGTAATGTATGTACACAGTGTCTCCACCAGCAGAATAGTGAGTGCAGCTCTGGAGTATAATACAGGATGTAACTCAGGATCAGTACAGCATAAGTAATGTAATGTATGTACACAGTGACTCCACCAGCAGAATAGTGAGTGCAGCTCTGGAGTATAATACAGGATATAACTCAGGATCAGTACAGGATAAGTAATGTAATGTATGTACACAGTGACTCCACCAGCAGAATAGTGAGTGCAGCTCTGGAGTATAATACAGGATATAACTCAGGATCAGTACAGGATAAGTAATGTAATGTACACAGTGACTCCTGTTCATGGAGATTATTTCTATATGTAACCTGTCTTTTAGGTTTCAGAGTTGGACAGACCCCGTAAGTGTTCTCTGTTGTCAGCAGTAGTTCCTGTAATCTCTGGGGTCTCCTCAGTTCTAGTTCTAGGTCTGTTTTATCCTTAGTCCTTGAATATACGTCAGTCCGCAGATAATATGAGGACGGGGGTTGGGGTCTGTCTTTGCCGGGGACATTGTGTGGTGGGGACGTGCCCCCGGCTGCCTGGATGGTAATGGAAGCTTGTAATGCGGTTACTTCAGGCTGAGCGCTCGTGAATGAGGAGGACATCTGTGTGCGCTGCGTTACTTCACACTTCCTGCGTCCACGGCTGACAATGGCCGAGCATATAAATACCCCAGTCCTAAAATAAAGAAATCCCAAAAATAAATCAAACTGAATTAGAGAATTTGTGAAACGTTTCTGGGGTCCCCTCTGCAGATTCCGGAGTTCTCGGCAGTGAAGGCGCGGGGGTCGCCCTCGTCATTTAGATCTTTACATGTGATAAGCCACTTTTTGTGACCGTGGCCGCTTAGTGGTCTCGTCCAGTTTTGTGGCTGTCTCTAGTTTGATATCATTGATGTATTACGTAGCGTTCTCTTCCTGGCGCTGTACACACAGGAGGCGTTCATCCCGCGGTGCCCACGTTTGTCATTTCTCGCTGCGCTCTAATTCGTTAGGGTTTCTTGTTCAGATTTTCCCCTCTTCTATGGTTATAGCTTTGCTCGTGTGTCAGTTTTCACTGTATTTTGGCATTCTCTTCATGTACCAGAGAGCTCAGGATTTACAGAACTTCATTGCCCTCCCAGTTAATTTAGTGCGGCAGCGCAGGGAGTTGTGGGAGGACACAATGAATACAAATGATCGCTCCATGGTATATAATAACCGGCTCTGTCTGTGCAGATAGAACCATTTGGGGGTCACACACAATGAAGCACCCCAGGAGTCTCCCCATCACCTCCAGGGGTCACTGCGTCCTCTCTGCTGTTCTGTTAGCCAGGAGGACAACACTGTGTCAGCACTGCTAAGTATTTAGGTGGAGTTGAGGAAGTGTGAGTTTTGTTGCTTCAGCTGCCCCTGAGACTTCACTCCCCCCCCCCATTATATCCCAGCATAAGGGGGTCCCTTTACCATTCTCAAGATCTCTACTTGTTGTCAGAGAACAATTTTAGTTACATCTTGTTCCTGACCTAGTCCTGCTCACACAGCAGAGGGATTGCTACTATTGTATCCAGTCAATACAAATCTCTGTCATCTGAGCAGCCTGGACCCAGGACGGGGAGAGATTTGGGCTGCTGATGTGTTTTGCTTCCAGAGTATTGTCTAGACTAATACATTGTAACAAGACTATCAGCTGTGAGAAGTCTGTAAAGGTTTTCAGTTACCTGGTGTAGCTCTTATTCACCACTAGCAAGCAGAGATCTTGGGGAGTGAGCAATTGAAACAGTCGCTGAACGCTCCGTTACACAACGTTTACATGGGACTGCACGAGCTACACGTCATGTAATGATCTCACAGCCGCACAGTCCGTATTCTGCATCCGATGCGGTGGTCCAGATTCTGCACTATTGACCTGCGGGGGTCTCTATGTTGGAGAAATGGGACAGACTTTTTTGTATCCAGGACACAATGAAGAACATATAAAAGTTATTATTAGAACTTCAAGGGTCGGGACATGAAGGGAAGACTTTACGGAACGTGTGGGATTTATGTCGTGACTTGTCAGGTTTCTGCTCTGGAGATAGTGGGGGCTTAATCTCCCTGATCGACATCATATCACAGACCATGAAACCTTCTCGCTGCTGCTCTGTCTGTGACTAATGACTTAGACGGCTTTACTATCAACGCTAATAAGCTCCATTTACAAGATGTACCGTTAATAGAATCATTCATTCCCATACACTCTGCATCTTGTCGGCAGCAAATCCGTCATTTATACCGGGAGACTTTCTGACAACTGGCGACTATTTTCTTGATCGATGAACGAGCGTTTCCTTGTCGGCTGATTGCTGCCGAATTTACACAGTACAACAGTATACAGATATAATAGTGCTGGAGTGATATAAGAGGAGAGGCTGATATCAGTCACACATATGATGTAATGTCTCTGGAGGATATAATAGTGCTGGAGTGATATAAGAGGAGCGGCTGATATCAGTCACACATATGATGTAATGTCTCTGGAGGATATAATAGTACTGGAGTGATATAAGAGGAGAGGCTGATATCAGTCACACATATGATGTAATGTCTCTGGAGGATATAATAGTACTGGAGTGATATAAGAGGAGCGGCTGATATCAGTCACACATATGATGTAATGTCTCTGGAGGATATAATAGTACTGGAGTGATATAAGAGGAGCAGCTGATATCAGTCACATATATGATGTAATGTCTCTGGAGGATATAATAGTACTGGAGTGATATAAGAGGAGCTGCTGATATCAGTCACACATATGATGTAATGTCTCTGGAGGATATAATAGTACTGGAGTGATATAAGAGGAGCGGCTGATATCAGTCACACATGATGTAATGTCTCTGGAGGATATAATAGTACTGGAGTGATATAAGAGGAGCGGCTGATATCAGTCACATATGATGTAATGTCTCTGGAGGATATAATAGTACTGGAGTGATATAAGAGGAGCAGCTGATATCAGTCACACATATGATGTAATGTCTCTGGAGGATATAATAGTACTGGAGTGATATAAGAGGAGCGGCTGATATCAGTCACACATATGATGTAATGTCTCTGGAGGATACAATAGTACTGGAGTGATATAAGAGGAGCGGCTGATATCAGTCACACATATGATGTAATGTCTCTGGAGGATATAATAGTACTGGAGTGTTATAAGAGGAGCGGCTGATATCAGTCACATATGATGTAATGTCTCTGGAGGATATAATAGTACTGGAGTGATATAAGAGGAGCGGCTGATATCAGTCACATATGATGTAATGTCTCTGAAGGATATAATAGTGCTGGAGTGATATAAGAGGAGCGGCTGATATCAGTCACATATGATGTAATGTCTCTGGAGGATATAATAGTACTGGAGTGATATAAGAGGAGCGGCTGATATCAGTCACACATATGTAATGTCTCTGGAGGATATAATAGTACTGGAGTGATATAAGAGGAGCGGCTGATATCAGTCACACATATGATGTAATGTCTGGAGGATATAATAGTACTGGAGTGATATAAGAGGAGCGGCTGATATCAGTCACACACATGATGTAATGTCTGGAGGATATAATAGTACTGGAGTGTTATAAGAGGAGCGGCTGATATCAGTCACACATATGATGTAATGTCTCTGGAGGATATAATAGTACTGGAGTGTTATAAGAGGAGCGGCTGATATCAGTCACACATATGATGTAATGTCTCTGGAGGATATAATAGTGCTGGAGTGATATAAGAGGAGCGGCTGATATCAGTCACATATATGATGTAATGTCTGGAGGATATAATAGTACTGGAGTGATATAAGAGGAGCGGCTGATATCAGTCACACATATGATGTAATGTCTCTGGAAGATATAATAGTACTGGAGTGATATAAGAGGAGCGGCTGATATCAGTCACATATGATGTAATGTCTCTGGAGGATATAATAGTACTGGAGTGATATAAGAGGAGCGGCTGATATCAGTCACACATATGATGTAATGTCTCTGGAGGATATAATAGTACTGGAGTGTTATAAGAGGAGCGGCTGATATCAGTCACACATATGATGTAATGTCTCTGGAGGATATAATAGTACTGGAGTGTTATAAGAGGAGCGGCTGATATCAGTCACACATATGATGTAATGTCTCTGGAGGATATAATAGTGCTGGAGTGATATAAGAGGAGCGGCTGATATCAGTCACACATATGATGTAATGTCTCTGGAGGATATAATAGTGCTGGAGTGATATAAGAGGAGCGGCTGATATCAGTCACATATGATGTAATGTCTCTGGAGGATATAATAGTACTGGAGTGTTATAAGAGGAGCGGCTGATATCAGTCACACATATGATGTAATGTCTCTGGAGGATATAATAGTACTGGAGTGATATAAGAGGAGCGGCTGATATCAGTCACACATATGATGTAATGTCTCTGGAGGATATAATAGTACTGGAGTGTTATAAGAGGAGCGGCTGATATCAGTCACACATATGATGTAATGTCTCTGGAGGATATAATAGTACTGGAGTGTTATAAGAGGAGCGGCTGATATCAGTCACACATATGATGTAATGTCTCTGGAGGATATAATAGTGCTGGAGTGATATAAGAGGAGCGGCTGATATCAGTCACACATATGATGTAATGTCTCTGGAGGATATAATAGTGCTGGAGTGATATAAGAGGAGCGGCTGATATCAGTCACATATGATGTAATGTCTCTGGAGGATATAATAGTGCTGGAGTGATATAAGAGGAGCGGCTGATATCAGTCACACATATGATGTAATGTCTCTGGAGGATATAATAGTGCTGGAGTGTTATAAGAGGCGCGGCTGATATCAGTCACACATATGATGTAATGTCTCTGGAGGATATAATAGTACTGGAGTGATATAAGAGGAGAGGCTGATATCAGTCACATATAATGTAATGTCTCTGGAGGATATAATAGTGCTGGAGTGATATAAGAGGAGAGGCTGGTATCAGTCACACATATGATGTATTGTCTCTGGAGGATATAATAGTGCTGGAGTGATATAAGAGGAGTGGCTGATATCAGTCACATATGATGTAATGTCTCTGGAGGATATAATAGTGCTGGAGTGATATAAGAGGAGCTGCTGATATCAGTCACATATATGATGTAATGTCTGGAGGATATAATAGTACTGGAGTGATATAAGAGGATCGGCTGATATCAGTCACACATATGATGTAATGTCTCTGGAGGATATAATAGTACTGGAGTGATATAAGAGGAGTGGCTGATATCAGTCACATATGATGTAATGTCTCTGGAGGATATAATAGTACTGGAGTGTTATAAGAGGAGCGGCTGATATCAGTCACATATAATGTAATGTCTCTGGAGGATATAATAGTACTGGAGTGTTATAAGAGGAGCGGCTGATATCAGTCACATATAATGTAATGTCTCTGGAGGATATAATAGTGCTGGAGTGATATAAGAGGAGCGGCTGATATCAGTCACACATGATGTAATGTCTCTGGAGGATATAATAGTGCTGGAGTGTTATAAGAAGAGCGGCTGATATCAGTCACATATGATGTAATGTCTCTGGAGGATATAATAGTGCTGGAGTGTTATAAGAGGAGCGGCTGATATCAGTCACATATGATGTAATGTCTCTGGAGGATATAATAGTGCTGGATTGATATAAGAGGAGCGGCTGATATCAGTCACACATATGATGTAATGTCTCTGGAGGATATAATAGTACTGGAGTGATATAAGAGGAGCGGCTGATATCAGTCACACATGATGTAATGTCTCTGGAGGATATAATAGTACTGGAGTGTTATAAGACGAGCGGCTGATATCAGTCACACATATGATGTAATGTCTGGAGGATATAATAGTGCTGGAGTGATATAAGAGGAGCGGCTGATATCAGTCACATATGATGTAATGTCTGGAGGATATAATAGTGCTGGAGTGTTATAAGAGGAGCGGCTGATATCAGTCACATATGATGTAATGTCTCTGGAGGATATAATAGTACTGGAGTGATATAAGAGGAGCGGCTGATATCAGTCACATATGATGTAATGTCTCTGGAGGATATAATAGTACTGGAGTGTTATAAGAGGAGCGGCTGATATCAGTCACACATATGATGTAATGTCTCTGGAGGATATAATAGTACTGGAGTGATATAAGAGGAGCGGCTGATATCAGTCACATATGATGTAATGTCTGGAGGATATAATAGTACTGGAGTGTTATAAGACGAGCGGCTGATATCAGTCACATATGATGTAATGTCTCTGGAGGATATAATAGTACTGGAGTGATATAAGAGGAGCAGCTGATATCAGTCACATATATGATGTAATGTCTCTGGAGGATATAATAGTACTGGAGTGATATAAGAGGAGCGGCTGATATCAGTCACATATATGATGTAATGTCTCTGGAGGATATAATAGTACTGGAGTGATATAAGAGGAGCGGCTGATATCAGTCACATATGATGTAATGTCTCTGGAGGATATAATAGTGCTGGAGTGTTATAAGAGGAGCGGCTGATATCAGTCACATATATGATGTAATGTCTCTGGAGGATATAATAGTACTGGAGTGATATAAGAGGAGCGGCTGATATCAGTCACATATGATGTAATGTCTGGAGGATATAATAGTACTGGAGTGTTATAAGACGAGCGGCTGATATCAGTCACATATGATGTAATGTCTCTGGAGGATATAATAGTACTGGAGTGATATAAGAGGCGCGGCTGATATCAGTCACACATATGATGTAATGTCTCTGGAGGATATAATAGTACTGGAGTGATATAAGAGGAGCAGCTGATATCAGTCACACATATGATGTAATGTCTCTGGAGGATATAATAGTACTGGAGTGATATAAGAGGAGCGGCTGATATCAGTCACATATGATGTAATGTCTCTGGAGGATATAATAGTACTGGAGTGATATAAGAGGAGAGGCTGATATCAGTCACATATGATGTAATGTCTCTGGAGGATATAATAGTACTGGAGTGATATAAGAGGAGCGGCTGATATCAGTCACACACATGATGTTATGTCTCTGGAGGATATAATAGTACTGGAGTGATATGAGGAGTGGCTGATATCAGTCACACATATGATGTAATGTCTCTGGAGGATATAATAGTACTGGAGTGATATAAGAGGAGCGGCTGATATCAGTCACACATATGATGTAATGTCTCTGGAGGATATAATAGTGCTGGAGTGATATAAGAGGAGCGGCTGATATCAGTCACACATATGATGTAATGTCTCTGGAGGATATAATAGTACTGGAGTGATATAAGAGGAGCGGCTGATATCAGTCACATATGATGTAATGTCTCTGGAGGATATAATAGTACTGGAGTGATATAAGAGGATCGGCTGATATCAGTCACATATGATGTAATGTCTCTGGAGGATATAATAGTGCTGGAGTGATATAAGAGGAGCGGCTGATATCAGTCACACATATGATGTAATGTCTCTGGAGGATATAATAGTACTGGAGTGTTATAAGAGGAGCTGCTGATATCTGTCACATATGATGTAATGTCTCTGGAAGATATAATAGTACTGGAGTGATATAAGAGGAGCGGCTGATATCAGTCACACATATGATGTAATGTCTCTGGAGGATATAATAGTGCTGGAGTGATATAAGAGGAGCGGCTGATATCAGTCACACATATGATGTAATGTCTCTGGAGGATATAATAGTACTGGAGTGTTATAAGAGGAGCGGCTGATATCAGTCACATATATGATGTAATGTCTGGAGGATATAATAGTACTGGAGTGATATAAGAGGAGCGGCTGATATCAGTCACATATATGATGTAATGTCTGGAGGATATAATAGTACTGGAGTGATATAAGAGGAGCGGGTGATATCAGTCACATATGATGTAATGTCTCTGGAGGATATAATAGTGCTGGAGTGTTATAAGAGGAGCGGCTGATATCAGTCACACATATGATGTAATGTCTCTGGAGGATATAATAGTACTGGAGTGATATAAGAGGAGCGGGTGATATCAGTCACACATATGATGTAATGTCTCTGGAGGATATAATAGTACTGGAGTGATATAAGAGCGGCTGATATCAGTCACATATGATGTAATGTCTGGAGGATATAATAGTGCTGGAGTGTTATAAGAGGAGCGGATGATATCAGTCACACATATGATGTAATGTCTCTGGAGGATATAATAGTACTGGAGTGATATAAGAGGAGCTGCTGATATCAGTCACATATGATGTAATGTCTCTGGAGGATATAATAGTGCTGGAGTGATATAAGAGGAGCTGCGGATATCAGTCACACATATGATGTAATGTCTGGAGGATATAATAGTACTGGAGTGTTATAAGAGGAGCGGCTGATATCAGTCACACATATGATGTAATGTCTCTGGAGGATATAATAGTACTGGAGTGATATAAGGGGAGCGGCTGATATCAGTCACACATATGATGTAATGTCTCTGGAGGATATAATAGTACTGGAGTGATATAAGAGGAGCGGCTGATATCAGTCACACATATGATGTAATGTCTCTGGAGGATATAGTAGTGCTGGAGTGATATAAGAGGAGCGGCTGATATCAGTCACATATAATGTAATGTCTCTGGAGGATATAATAGTACTGGAGTGTTATAAGAGGAGCGGCTGATATCAGTCACATATGATGTAATGTCTCTGGAGGATATAATAGTACTGGAGTGTTATAAGAAGAGCGGCTGATATCAGTCACACATATGATGTAATGTCTCTGGAGGATATAATAGTACTGGAGTGTTATAAGAAGAGCGGCTGATATCAGTCACACATATGATGTAATGTCTCTGGAGGATATAATAGTGCTGGAGTGATATAAGAGGAGCAGCTGATATCAGTCACATATGATGTAATGTCTCTGGAGGATATAATAGTGCTGGAGTGATATAAGAGGAGCAGCTGATATCAGTCACATATGATGTAATGTCTCTGGAGGATATAATAGTACTGGAGTGATATAAGAGGAGCGGCTGATATCAGTCACATATGATGTAATGTCTCTGGAGGATATAGTAGTGCTGGAGTGTTATAAGAGGAGCGGCTGATATCAGTCACACATATGATGTAATGTCTCTGGAGTATATAATAGTACTGGAGTGATATAAGAAGAGCGGCTGACATCAGTCACACATATGATGTAATGTCTCTGGAGGATATAATAGTACTGGAGTGATATAAGAGGAGCGGCTGACATCAGTCACACATATGATGTAATGTCTCTGGAGGATATAATAGTGCTGGAGAGTTATAAGAGGAGCGGCTGATATCAGTCACACATATGATGTAATGTCTCTGGAGGATATAATAGTACTGGAGTGTTATAAGAGGAGCGGCTGATATCAGTCACACATATGATGTAATGTCTCTGGAGGATATAATAGTACTGGAGTGTTATAAGAGGAGCGGCTGATGTCAGTCACACATATGATGTAATGTCTCTGAAGGATATAATAGTACTGGAGTGATATAAGAGGAGCGGCTAATATCAGTCACACATATGATGTAATGTCTCTGGAGGATATAATAGTGCTGGAGTGTTATAAGAGGAGCGGCTGATATCAGTCACATATGATGTAATGTCTCTGGAGGATATAATAGTGCTGGAGTGATATAAGAGGAGCGGCTGATATCAGTCACACATATGATGTAATGTCTCTGGAGGATATAATAGTACTGGAGTGATATAAGAGGAGCGGCTGATATCAGTCACACATGATGTAATGTCTCTGGAGGATATAATAGTACTGGAGTGTTATAAGACGAGCGGCTGATATCAGTCACACATATGATGTAATGTCTGGAGGATATAATAGTGCTGGAGTGATATAAGAGGAGCGGCTGATATCAGTCACATATGATGTAATGTCTGGAGGATATAATAGTGCTGGAGTGTTATAAGAGGAGCGGCTGATATCAGTCACATATGATGTAATGTCTCTGGAGGATATAATAGTACTGGAGTGATATAAGAGGAGCGGCTGATATCAGTCACATATGATGTAATGTCTCTGGAGGATATAATAGTACTGGAGTGTTATAAGAGGAGCGGCTGATATCAGTCACACATATGATGTAATGTCTCTGGAGGATATAATAGTACTGGAGTGATATAAGAGGAGCGGCTGATATCAGTCACATATGATGTAATGTCTCTGGAGGATATAATAGTACTGGAGTGATATAAGAGGAGCGGCTGATATCAGTCACATATGATGTAATGTCTCTGGAGGATATAATAGTACTGGAGTGTTATAAGAAGAGCGGCTGATATCAGTCACATATGATGTAATGTCTGGAGGATATAATAGTACTGGAGTGTTATAAGACGAGCGGCTGATATCAGTCACATATGATGTAATGTCTCTGGAGGATATAATAGTACTGGAGTGATATAAGAGGAGCAGCTGATATCAGTCACACATATGATGTAATGTCTCTGGAGGATATAATAGTGCTGGAGTGTTATAAGAAGAGCGGCTGATATCAGTCACATATGATGTAATGTCTGGAGGATATAATAGTACTGGAGTGTTATAAGACGAGCGGCTGATATCAGTCACATATGATGTAATGTCTGGAGGATATAATAGTGCTGGAGTGATATAAGAGGAGCGGCTGATATCAGTCACATATGATGTAATGTCTGGAGGATATAATAGTGCTGGAGTGTTATAAGAGGAGCGGCTGATATCAGTCACATATGATGTAATGTCTCTGGAGGATATAATAGTACTGGAGTGATATAAGAGGAGCGGCTGATATCAGTCACATATGATGTAATGTCTCTGGAGGATATAATAGTACTGGAGTGTTATAAGAGGAGCGGCTGATATCAGTCACACATATGATGTAATGTCTCTGGAGGATATAATAGTACTGGAGTGATATAAGAGGAGCGGCTGATATCAGTCACATATGATGTAATGTCTCTGGAGGATATAATAGTACTGGAGTGATATAAGAGGAGCGGCTGATATCAGTCACACATATGATGTAATGTCTCTGGAGGATATAATAGTGCTGGAGTGTTATAAGAAGAGCGGCTGATATCAGTCACATATGATGTAATGTCTGGAGGATATAATAGTACTGGAGTGTTATAAGACGAGCGGCTGATATCAGTCACACATATGATGTAATGTCTCTGGAGGATATAATAGTACTGGAGTGATATAAGAGGAGCAGCTGATATCAGTCACACATATGATGTAATGTCTCTGGAGGATATAATAGTGCTGGAGTGTTATAAGAAGAGCGGCTGATATCAGTCACATATGATGTAATGTCTGGAGGATATAATAGTACTGGAGTGTTATAAGACGAGCGGCTGATATCAGTCACACATATGATGTAATGTCTCTGGAGGATATAATAGTACTGGAGTGTTATAAGAGGAGCGGCTGAGATCAGTCACATATGATGTAATGTCTCTGGAGGATATAATAGTACTGGAGTGTTATAAGAGGAGCGGCTGAGATCAGTCACATATGATGTAATGTCTCTGGAGGATATAATAGTACTGGAGTGATATAAGAGGAGCAGCTGATATCAGTCACACATATGATGTAATGTCTCTGGAGGATATAATAGTACTGGAGTGATATAAGAGGAGCAGCTGATATCAGTCACACATATGATGTAATGTCTCTGGAGGATATAATAGTGCTGGAGTGATATAAGAGGAGAGGCTGATATCAGTCACATATGATGTAATGTCTCTGGAGGATATAATAGTACTGGAGTGATATAAGAGGATCGGCTGATATCAGTCACATATGATGTAATGTCTCTGGAGGATATAATAGTGCTGGAGTGTTATAAGAGGAGCGGCTGATATCAGTCACACATATGATGTAATGTCTCTGGAGGATATAATAGTACTGGAGTGTTATAAGAGGAGCTGCTGATATCTGTCACATATGATGTAATGTCTCTGGAAGATATAATAGTACTGGAGTGATATAAGAGGAGCGGCTGATATCAGTCACACATATGATGTAATGTCTCTGGAGGATATAATAGTGCTGGAGTGATATAAGAGGAGCGGCTGATATCAGTCACACATATGATGTAATGTCTCTGGAGGATATAATAGTACTGGAGTGTTATAAGAGGAGCGGCTGATATCAGTCACATATATGATGTAATGTCTGGAGGATATAATAGTACTGGAGTGATATAAGAGGAGCGGCTGATATCAGTCACATATATGATGTAATGTCTGGAGGATATAATAGTACTGGAGTGATATAAGAGGAGCGGGTGATATCAGTCACATATGATGTAATGTCTCTGGAGGATATAATAGTGCTGGAGTGTTATAAGAGGAGCGGCTGATATCAGTCACACATATGATGTAATGTCTCTGGAGGATATAATAGTACTGGAGTGATATAAGAGGAGCGGGTGATATCAGTCACACATATGATGTAATGTCTCTGGAGGATATAATAGTACTGGAGTGATATAAGAGCGGCTGATATCAGTCACATATGATGTAATGTCTGGAGGATATAATAGTGCTGGAGTGTTATAAGAGGAGCGGATGATATCAGTCACACATATGATGTAATGTCTCTGGAGGATATAATAGTACTGGAGTGATATAAGAGGAGCTGCTGATATCAGTCACATATGATGTAATGTCTCTGGAGGATATAATAGTACTGGAGTGATATAAGAGGAGCTGCGGATATCAGTCACACATATGATGTAATGTCTGGAGGATATAATAGTACTGGAGTGTTATAAGAGGAGCGGCTGATATCAGTCACACATATGATGTAATGTCTCTGGAGGATATAATAGTACTGGAGTGATATAAGGGGAGCGGCTGATATCAGTCACACATATGATGTAATGTCTCTGGAGGATATAATAGTACTGGAGTGATATAAGAGGAGCGGCTGATATCAGTCACACATATGATGTAATGTCTCTGGAGGATATAGTAGTGCTGGAGTGATATAAGAGGAGCGGCTGATATCAGTCACACATATGATGTAATGTCTCTGGAAGATATAATAGTACTGGAGTGATATAAGAGGAGCGGCTGATATCAGTCACATATGATGTAATGTCTCTGGAGGATATAATAGTACTGGAGTGATATAAGAGGAGCGGCTGATATCAGTCACACATATGATGTAATGTCTCTGGAGGATATAATAGTGCTGGAGTGATATAAGAGGAGCGGCTGATATCAGTCACACATATGATGTAATGTCTCTGGAGGATATAATAGTACTGGAGTGTTATAAGAGGAGCGGCTGATATCAGTCACACATATGATGTAATGTCTCTGGAGGATATAATAGTACTGGAGTGTTATAAGAGGAGCGGCTGATATCAGTCACACATATGATGTAATGTCTCTGGAGGATATAATAGTGCTGGAGTGATATAAGAGGAGCGGCTGATATCAGTCACACATATGATGTAATGTCTCTGGAGGATATAATAGTGCTGGAGTGATATAAGAGGAGCGGCTGATATCAGTCACATATGATGTAATGTCTCTGGAGGATATAATAGTACTGGAGTGTTATAAGAGGAGCGGCTGATATCAGTCACACATATGATGTAATGTCTCTGGAGGATATAATAGTACTGGAGTGATATAAGAGGAGCGGCTGATATCAGTCACACATATGATGTAATGTCTCTGGAGGATATAATAGTACTGGAGTGTTATAAGAGGAGCGGCTGATATCAGTCACACATATGATGTAATGTCTCTGGAGGATATAATAGTACTGGAGTGTTATAAGAGGAGCGGCTGATATCAGTCACACATATGATGTAATGTCTCTGGAGGATATAATAGTGCTGGAGTGATATAAGAGGAGCGGCTGATATCAGTCACACATATGATGTAATGTCTCTGGAGGATATAATAGTGCTGGAGTGATATAAGAGGAGCGGCTGATATCAGTCACATATGATGTAATGTCTCTGGAGGATATAATAGTGCTGGAGTGATATAAGAGGAGCGGCTGATATCAGTCACACATATGATGTAATGTCTCTGGAGGATATAATAGTGCTGGAGTGTTATAAGAGGCGCGGCTGATATCAGTCACACATATGATGTAATGTCTCTGGAGGATATAATAGTACTGGAGTGATATAAGAGGAGAGGCTGATATCAGTCACATATAATGTAATGTCTCTGGAGGATATAATAGTGCTGGAGTGATATAAGAGGAGAGGCTGGTATCAGTCACACATATGATGTATTGTCTCTGGAGGATATAATAGTGCTGGAGTGATATAAGAGGAGTGGCTGATATCAGTCACATATGATGTAATGTCTGGAGGATATAATAGTGCTGGAGTGATATAAGAGGAGCTGCTGATATCAGTCACATATATGATGTAATGTCTGGAGGATATAATAGTACTGGAGTGATATAAGAGGATCGGCTGATATCAGTCACACATATGATGTAATGTCTCTGGAGGATATAATAGTACTGGAGTGATATAAGAGGAGTGGCTGATATCAGTCACATATGATGTAATGTCTCTGGAGGATATAATAGTACTGGAGTGTTATAAGAGGAGCGGCTGATATCAGTCACATATAATGTAATGTCTCTGGAGGATATAATAGTACTGGAGTGTTATAAGAGGAGCGGCTGATATCAGTCACATATAATGTAATGTCTCTGGAGGATATAATAGTGCTGGAGTGATATAAGAGGAGCGGCTGATATCAGTCACACATGATGTAATGTCTCTGGAGGATATAATAGTGCTGGAGTGTTATAAGAAGAGCGGCTGATATCAGTCACATATGATGTAATGTCTCTGGAGGATATAATAGTGCTGGAGTGTTATAAGAGGAGCGGCTGATATCAGTCACATATGATGTAATGTCTCTGGAGGATATAATAGTGCTGGATTGATATAAGAGGAGCGGCTGATATCAGTCACACATATGATGTAATGTCTCTGGAGGATATAATAGTACTGGAGTGATATAAGAGGAGCGGCTGATATCAGTCACACATGATGTAATGTCTCTGGAGGATATAATAGTACTGGAGTGTTATAAGACGAGCGGCTGATATCAGTCACACATATGATGTAATGTCTGGAGGATATAATAGTGCTGGAGTGATATAAGAGGAGCGGCTGATATCAGTCACATATGATGTAATGTCTGGAGGATATAATAGTGCTGGAGTGTTATAAGAGGAGCGGCTGATATCAGTCACATATGATGTAATGTCTCTGGAGGATATAATAGTACTGGAGTGATATAAGAGGAGCGGCTGATATCAGTCACATATGATGTAATGTCTCTGGAGGATATAATAGTACTGGAGTGTTATAAGAGGAGCGGCTGATATCAGTCACACATATGATGTAATGTCTCTGGAGGATATAATAGTACTGGAGTGATATAAGAGGAGCGGCTGATATCAGTCACATATGATGTAATGTCTGGAGGATATAATAGTACTGGAGTGTTATAAGACGAGCGGCTGATATCAGTCACATATGATGTAATGTCTCTGGAGGATATAATAGTACTGGAGTGATATAAGAGGAGCAGCTGATATCAGTCACACATATGATGTAATGTCTCTGGAGGATATAATAGTACTGGAGTGATATAAGAGGAGCGGCTGATATCAGTCACATATGATGTAATGTCTCTGGAGGATATAATAGTACTGGAGTGATATAAGAGGAGAGGCTGATATCAGTCACATATGATGTAATGTCTCTGGAGGATATAATAGTACTGGAGTGATATAAGAGGAGCGGCTGATATCAGTCACACACATGATGTTATGTCTCTGGAGGATATAATAGTACTGGAGTGATATGAGGAGTGGCTGATATCAGTCACACATATGATGTAATGTCTCTGGAGGATATAATAGTACTGGAGTGATATAAGAGGAGCGGCTGATATCAGTCACACATATGATGTAATGTCTCTGGAGGATATAATAGTGCTGGAGTGATATAAGAGGAGCGGCTGATATCAGTCACACATATGATGTAATGTCTCTGGAGGATATAATAGTACTGGAGTGATATAAGAGGAGCGGCTGATATCAGTCACATATGATGTAATGTCTCTGGAGGATATAATAGTACTGGAGTGATATAAGAGGATCGGCTGATATCAGTCACATATGATGTAATGTCTCTGGAGGATATAATAGTGCTGGAGTGATATAAGAGGAGCGGCTGATATCAGTCACACATATGATGTAATGTCTCTGGAGGATATAATAGTACTGGAGTGTTATAAGAGGAGCTGCTGATATCTGTCACATATGATGTAATGTCTCTGGAAGATATAATAGTACTGGAGTGATATAAGAGGAGCGGCTGATATCAGTCACACATATGATGTAATGTCTCTGGAGGATATAATAGTGCTGGAGTGATATAAGAGGAGCGGCTGATATCAGTCACACATATGATGTAATGTCTCTGGAGGATATAATAGTACTGGAGTGTTATAAGAGGAGCGGCTGATATCAGTCACATATATGATGTAATGTCTGGAGGATATAATAGTACTGGAGTGATATAAGAGGAGCGGCTGATATCAGTCACATATATGATGTAATGTCTGGAGGATATAATAGTACTGGAGTGATATAAGAGGAGCGGGTGATATCAGTCACATATGATGTAATGTCTCTGGAGGATATAATAGTGCTGGAGTGTTATAAGAGGAGCGGCTGATATCAGTCACACATATGATGTAATGTCTCTGGAGGATATAATAGTACTGGAGTGATATAAGAGGAGCGGGTGATATCAGTCACACATATGATGTAATGTCTCTGGAGGATATAATAGTACTGGAGTGATATAAGAGCGGCTGATATCAGTCACATATGATGTAATGTCTGGAGGATATAATAGTGCTGGAGTGTTATAAGAGGAGCGGATGATATCAGTCACACATATGATGTAATGTCTCTGGAGGATATAATAGTACTGGAGTGATATAAGAGGAGCTGCTGATATCAGTCACATATGATGTAATGTCTCTGGAGGATATAATAGTGCTGGAGTGATATAAGAGGAGCTGCGGATATCAGTCACACATATGATGTAATGTCTGGAGGATATAATAGTACTGGAGTGTTATAAGAGGAGCGGCTGATATCAGTCACACATAAGATGTAATGTCTCTGGAGGATATAATAGTACTGGAGTGATATAAGGGGAGCGGCTGATATCAGTCACACATATGATGTAATGTCTCTGGAGGATATAATAGTACTGGAGTGATATAAGAGGAGCGGCTGATATCAGTCACACATATGATGTAATGTCTCTGGAGGATATAGTAGTGCTGGAGTGATATAAGAGGAGCGGCTGATATCAGTCACATATAATGTAATGTCTCTGGAGGATATAATAGTACTGGAGTGTTATAAGAGGAGCGGCTGATATCAGTCACATATGATGTAATGTCTCTGGAGGATATAATAGTACTGGAGTGTTATAAGAAGAGCGGCTGATATCAGTCACACATATGATGTAATGTCTCTGGAGGATATAATAGTACTGGAGTGTTATAAGAAGAGCGGCTGATATCAGTCACACATATGATGTAATGTCTCTGGAGGATATAATAGTGCTGGAGTGATATAAGAGGAGCAGCTGATATCAGTCACATATGATGTAATGTCTCTGGAGGATATAATAGTGCTGGAGTGATATAAGAGGAGCAGCTGATATCAGTCACATATGATGTAATGTCTCTGGAGGATATAATAGTACTGGAGTGATATAAGAGGAGCGGCTGATATCAGTCACATATGATGTAATGTCTCTGGAGGATATAGTAGTGCTGGAGTGTTATAAGAGGAGCGGCTGATATCAGTCACACATATGATGTAATGTCTCTGGAGTATATAATAGTACTGGAGTGATATAAGAGGAGCGGCTGACATCAGTCACACATATGATGTAATGTCTCTGGAGGATATAATAGTACTGGAGTGATATAAGAGGAGCGGCTGACATCAGTCACACATATGATGTAATGTCTCTGGAGGATATAATAGTGCTGGAGAGTTATAAGAGGAGCGGCTGATATCAGTCACACATATGATGTAATGTCTCTGGAGGATATAATAGTACTGGAGTGTTATAAGAGGAGCGGCTGATATCAGTCACACATATGATGTAATGTCTCTGGAGGATATAATAGTACTGGAGTGTTATAAGAGGAGCGGCTGATGTCAGTCACACATATGATGTAATGTCTCTGAAGGATATAATAGTACTGGAGTGATATAAGAGGAGCGGCTAATATCAGTCACACATATGATGTAATGTCTCTGGAGGATATAATAGTGCTGGAGTGTTATAAGAGGAGCGGCTGATATCAGTCACATATGATGTAATGTCTCTGGAGGATATAATAGTGCTGGAGTGATATAAGAGGAGCGGCTGATATCAGTCACACATATGATGTAATGTCTCTGGAGGATATAATAGTACTGGAGTGATATAAGAGGAGCGGCTGATATCAGTCACACATGATGTAATGTCTCTGGAGGATATAATAGTACTGGAGTGTTATAAGACGAGCGGCTGATATCAGTCACACATATGATGTAATGTCTGGAGGATATAATAGTGCTGGAGTGATATAAGAGGAGCGGCTGATATCAGTCACATATGATGTAATGTCTGGAGGATATAATAGTGCTGGAGTGTTATAAGAGGAGCGGCTGATATCAGTCACATATGATGTAATGTCTCTGGAGGATATAATAGTACTGGAGTGATATAAGAGGAGCGGCTGATATCAGTCACATATGATGTAATGTCTCTGGAGGATATAATAGTACTGGAGTGTTATAAGAGGAGCGGCTGATATCAGTCACACATATGATGTAATGTCTCTGGAGGATATAATAGTACTGGAGTGATATAAGAGGAGCGGCTGATATCAGTCACATATGATGTAATGTCTCTGGAGGATATAATAGTACTGGAGTGATATAAGAGGAGCGGCTGATATCAGTCACATATGATGTAATGTCTCTGGAGGATATAATAGTACTGGAGTGTTATAAGAAGAGCGGCTGATATCAGTCACATATGATGTAATGTCTGGAGGATATAATAGTACTGGAGTGTTATAAGACGAGCGGCTGATATCAGTCACATATGATGTAATGTCTCTGGAGGATATAATAGTACTGGAGTGATATAAGAGGAGCAGCTGATATCAGTCACACATATGATGTAATGTCTCTGGAGGATATAATAGTGCTGGAGTGTTATAAGAAGAGCGGCTGATATCAGTCACATATGATGTAATGTCTGGAGGATATAATAGTACTGGAGTGTTATAAGACGAGCGGCTGATATCAGTCACATATGATGTAATGTCTGGAGGATATAATAGTGCTGGAGTGATATAAGAGGAGCGGCTGATATCAGTCACATATGATGTAATGTCTGGAGGATATAATAGTGCTGGAGTGTTATAAGAGGAGCGGCTGATATCAGTCACATATGATGTAATGTCTCTGGAGGATATAATAGTACTGGAGTGATATAAGAGGAGCGGCTGATATCAGTCACATATGATGTAATGTCTCTGGAGGATATAATAGTACTGGAGTGTTATAAGAGGAGCGGCTGATATCAGTCACACATATGATGTAATGTCTCTGGAGGATATAATAGTACTGGAGTGATATAAGAGGAGCGGCTGATATCAGTCACATATGATGTAATGTCTCTGGAGGATATAATAGTACTGGAGTGATATAAGAGGAGCGGCTGATATCAGTCACACATATGATGTAATGTCTCTGGAGGATATAATAGTGCTGGAGTGTTATAAGAAGAGCGGCTGATATCAGTCACATATGATGTAATGTCTGGAGGATATAATAGTACTGGAGTGTTATAAGACGAGCGGCTGATATCAGTCACACATATGATGTAATGTCTCTGGAGGATATAATAGTACTGGAGTGATATAAGAGGAGCAGCTGATATCAGTCACACATATGATGTAATGTCTCTGGAGGATATAATAGTGCTGGAGTGTTATAAGAAGAGCGGCTGATATCAGTCACATATGATGTAATGTCTGGAGGATATAATAGTACTGGAGTGTTATAAGACGAGCGGCTGATATCAGTCACACATATGATGTAATGTCTCTGGAGGATATAATAGTACTGGAGTGTTATAAGAGGAGCGGCTGAGATCAGTCACATATGATGTAATGTCTCTGGAGGATATAATAGTACTGGAGTGTTATAAGAGGAGCGGCTGAGATCAGTCACATATGATGTAATGTCTCTGGAGGATATAATAGTACTGGAGTGATATAAGAGGAGCAGCTGATATCAGTCACACATATGATGTAATGTCTCTGGAGGATATAATAGTACTGGAGTGATATAAGAGGAGCAGCTGATATCAGTCACACATATGATGTAATGTCTCTGGAGGATATAATAGTGCTGGAGTGATATAAGAGGAGAGGCTGATATCAGTCACATATGATGTAATGTCTCTGGAGGATATAATAGTACTGGAGTGATATAAGAGGATCGGCTGATATCAGTCACATATGATGTAATGTCTCTGGAGGATATAATAGTGCTGGAGTGTTATAAGAGGAGCGGCTGATATCAGTCACACATATGATGTAATGTCTCTGGAGGATATAATAGTACTGGAGTGTTATAAGAGGAGCTGCTGATATCTGTCACATATGATGTAATGTCTCTGGAAGATATAATAGTACTGGAGTGATATAAGAGGAGCGGCTGATATCAGTCACACATATGATGTAATGTCTCTGGAGGATATAATAGTGCTGGAGTGATATAAGAGGAGCGGGTGATATCAGTCACATATGATGTAATGTCTCTGGAGGATATAATAGTACTGGAGTGATATAAGAGCGGCTGATATCAGTCACATATGATGTAATGTCTGGAGGATATAATAGTGCTGGAGTGTTATAAGAGGAGCGGATGATATCAGTCACACATATGATGTAATGTCTGGAGGATATAATAGTAC
>NW_027463175.1:0-37676 GCF_050947455.1 Rhinoderma darwinii
CTGTATAGTATTACATCTCTCAGTATATATATCATTATCTGTATAGTATTACATCTCTCAGTATATATATCATTATCTGTATAGTATTACATCTCTCAGTATATATATCATTATCTGTATAGTATTACATCTCTCAGTATATATATCATTATCTGTATAGTATTACATCTCTCAGTATATATCATTATCTGTACAGTATTACATCTCTCAGTATATATCATTATCTGTATAGTATTACATCTCTCAGTATATATCATTATCTGTATAGTATTACATCTCTCAGTATATATCATTATCTGTATAGTATTACATCTCTCAGTATATATATCATTATCTGTATAGTATTACATCTCTCAGTATATATATCATTATCTGTATAGTATTACATCTCTCAGTATATATATCATTATCTGTACAGTATTACATCTCTCAGTATATATATCATTATCTGTATAGTATTACATCTCTCAGTATATATCATTATCTGTATAGTATTACATCTCTCAGTATATATATCATTATCTGTACAGTATTACATCTCTCAGTATATATATCATTATCTGTATAGTATTACATCTCTCAGTATATATATCATTATCTGTATAGTATTACATCTCTCAGTATATATCATTATCTGTATAGTATTACATCTCTCAGTATATATCATTATCTGTATAGTATTACATCTCTCAGTATATATATCATTATCTGTATAGTATTACATCTCTCAGTATATATCATTATCTGTATAGTATTACATCTCTCAGTATATATATCATTATCTGTATAGTATTACATCTCTCAGTATATATCATTATCTGTATAGTATTACATCTCTCAGTATATATCATTATCTGTATAGTATTACATCTCTCAGTATATATATCATTATCTGTATAGTATTACATCTCTCAGTATATATCATTATCTGTATAGTATTACATCTCTCAGTATATATCATTATCTGTATAGTATTACATCTCTCAGTATATATCATTATCTGTATAGTATTACATCTCTCAGTATATATCATTATCTGTATAGTGTTACATCTCTCAGTATATATCATTATCTGTATAGTGTTACATCTCTCAGTATATATATCATTATCTGTATAGTATTACATCTCTCAGTATATATATCATTATCTGTATAGTATTACATCTCTCAGTATATATCATTATCTGTATAGTGTTACATCTCTCAGTATATATATCATTATCTGTATAGTATTACATCTCTCAGTATATATATCATTATCTGTATAGTATTACATCTCTCAGTATATATCATTATCTGTATAGTATTACATCTCTCAGTATATATATCATTATCTGTATAGTATTACATCTCTCAGTATATATATCATTATCTGTATAGTATTACATCTCTCAGTATATATATCATTATCTGTATAGTATTACATCTCTCAGTATATATATCATTATCTGTACAGTATTACATCTCTCAGTATATATCATTATCTGTACAGTATTACATCTCTCAGTATATATATCATTATCTGTATAGTATTACATCTCTCAGTATATATCATTATCTGTATAGTATTACATCTCTCAGTATATATCATTATCTGTATAGTATTACATCTCTCAGTATATATATCATTATCTGTATAGTATTACATCTCTCAGTATATATATCATTATCTGTATAGTATTACATCTCTCAGTATATATATCATTATCTGTACAGTATTACATCTCTCAGTATATATATCATTATCTGTATAGTATTACATCTCTCAGTATATATATCATTATCTGTATAGTATTACATCTCTCAGTATATATATCATTATCTGTATAGTATTACATCTCTCAGTATATATATCATTATCTGTATAGTATTACATCTCTCAGTATATATATCATTATCTGTATAGTATTACATCTCTCAGTATATATATCATTATCTGTACAGTATTACATCTCTCAGTATATATCATTATCTGTACAGTATTACATCTCTCAGTATATATATATCATTATCTGTATAGTATTACATCTCTCAGTATATATCATTATCTGTATAGTATTACATCTCTCAGTATATATATCATTATCTGTATAGTATTACATCTCTCAGTATATATATCATTATCTGTACAGTATTACATCTCTCAGTATATATCATTATCTGTACAGTATTACATCTCTCAGTATATATATCATTATCTGTATAGTATTACATCTCTCAGTATATATCATTATCTGTATAGTATTACATCTCTCAGTATATATATCATTATCTGTATAGTATTACATCTCTCAGTATATATATCATTATCTGTATAGTATTACATCTCTCAGTATATATATCATTATCTGTATAGTATTACATCTCTCAGTATATATATCATTATCTGTATAGTATTACATCTCTCAGTATATATATCATTATCTGTATAGTATTACATCTCTCAGTATATATCATTATCTGTATAGTATTACATCTCTCAGTATATATATCATTATCTGTACAGTATTACATCTCTCAGTATATATATCATTATCTGTATAGTATTACATCTCTCAGTATATATCATTATCTGTATAGTATTACATCTCTCAGTATATATCATTATCTGTATAGTATTACATCTCTCAGTATATATATCATTATCTGTACAGTATTACATCTCTCAGTATATATCATTATCTGTATAGTATTACATCTCTCAGTATATATATCATTATCTGTATAGTATTACATCTCTCAGTATATATCATTATCTGTATAGTATTACATCTCTCAGTATATATATCATTATCTGTATAGTATTACATCTCTCAGTATATATATCATTATCTGTATAGTATTACATCTCTCAGTATATATATCATTATCTGTATAGTATTACATCTCTCAGTATATATATCATTATCTGTATAGTATTACATCTCTCAGTATATATCATTATCTGTACAGTATTACATCTCTCAGTATATATCATTATCTGTATAGTATTACATCTCTCAGTATATATATCATTATCTGTATAGTATTACATCTCTCAGTATATATCATTATCTGTATAGTATTACATCTCTCAGTATATATATCATTATCTGTATAGTATTACATCTCTCAGTATATATCATTATCTGTACAGTATTACATCTCTCAGTATATATCATTATCTGTATAGTATTACATCTCTCAGTATATATATCATTATCTGTATAGTATTACATCTCTCAGTATATATCATTATCTGTACAGTATTACATCTCTCAGTATATATATCATTATCTGTACAGTATTACATCTCTCAGTATATATCATTATCTGTACAGTATTACATCTCTCAGTATATATCATTATCTGTATAGTATTACATCTCTCAGTATATATCATTATCTGTATAGTATTACATCTCTCAGTATATATATCATTATCTGTATAGTATTACATCTCTCAGTATATATATCATTATCTGTATAGTGTTACATCTCTCAGTATATATCATTATCTGTATAGTATTACATCTCTCAGTATATATCATTATCTGTTAGTATTATCTGTACAGTATGATTACATCTCTCAGTATATATATCATTATCTGTATAGTGTTACATCTCTCAGTATATATCATTATCTGTATAGTATTACATCTCTCAGTATATATATCATTATCTGTATAGTATTACATCTCTCAGTATATATATCATTATCTGTATAGTGTTACATCTCTCAGTATATATCATTATCTGTATAGTATTACATCTCTCAGTATATATCATTATCTGTACAGTATTACATCTCTCAGTATATATATCATTATCTGTATAGTATTACATCTCTCAGTATATATATCATTATCTGTATAGTATTACATCTCTCAGTATATATATCATTATCTGTATAGTATTACATCTCTCAGTATATATCATTATCTGTATAGTATTACATCTCTCAGTATATATATCATTATCTGTATAGTATTACATCTCTCAGTATATATATCATTATCTGTATAGTATTACATCTCTCAGTATATATATCATTATCTGTATAGTATTACATCTCTCAGTATATATATCATTATCTGTATAGTATTACATCTCTCAGTATATATATCATTATCTGTATAGTATTACATCTCTCAGTATATATCATTATCTGTATAGTATTACATCTCTCAGTATATATATCATTATCTGTATAGTATTACATCTCTCAGTATATATATCATTATCTGTATAGTATTACATCTCTCAGTATATATATCATTATCTGTATAGTATTACATCTCTCAGTATATATATCATTATCTGTATAGTATTACATCTCTCAGTATATATCATTATCTGTATAGTATTACATCTCTCAGTATATATCATTATCTGTATAGTATTACATCTCTCAGTATATATATCATTATCTGTACAGTATTACATCTCTCAGTATATATATCATTATCTGTATAGTATTACATCTCTCAGTATATATCATTATCTGTATAGTATTACATCTCTCAGTATATATCATTATCTGTATAGTATTACATCTCTCAGTATATATATCATTATCTGTATAGTATTACATCTCTCAGTATATATATCATTATCTGTATAGTATTACATCTCTCAGTATATATCATTATCTGTATAGTATTACATCTCTCAGTATATATCATTATCTGTATAGTATTACATCTCTCAGTATATATCATTATCTGTACAGTATTACATCTCTCAGTATATATCATTATCTGTATAGTATTACATCTCTCAGTATATATATCATTATCTGTATAGTATTACATCTCTCAGTATATATCATTATCTGTACAGTATTACATCTCTCAGTATATATATCATTATCTGTACAGTATTACATCTCTCAGTATATATATCATTATCTGTATAGTATTACATCTCTCAGTATATATCATTATCTGTATAGTATTACATCTCTCAGTATATATATCATTATCTGTATAGTATTACATCTCTCAGTATATATATCATTATCTGTATAGTATTACATCTCTCAGTATATATATCATTATCTGTATAGTATTACATCTCTCAGTATATATATCATTATCTGTATAGTATTACATCTCTCAGTATATATATCATTATCTGTACAGTATTACATCTCTCAGTATATATATCATTATCTGTATAGTATTACATCTCTCAGTATATATCATTATCTGTATAGTATTACATCTCTCAGTATATATATCATTATCTGTACAGTATTACATCTCTCAGTATATATATCATTATCTGTACAGTATTACATCTCTCAGTATATATCATTATCTGTATAGTATTACATCTCTCAGTATATATATCATTATCTGTATAGTATTACATCTCTCAGTATATATATCATTATCTGTATAGTATTACATCTCTCAGTATATATATCATTATCTGTATAGTATTACATCTCTCAGTATATATATCATTATCTGTATAGTATTACATCTCTCAGTATATATCATTATCTGTACAGTATTACATCTCTCAGTATATATATCATTATCTGTATAGTATTACATCTCTCAGTATATATATCATTATCTGTACAGTATTACATCTCTCAGTATATATATCATTATCTGTACAGTATTACATCTCTCAGTATATATATCATTATCTGTATAGTATTACATCTCTCAGTATATATCATTATCTGTATAGTATTACATCTCTCAGTATATATATCATTATCTGTACAGTATTACATCTCTCAGTATATATATCATTATCTGTATAGTATTACATCTCTCAGTATATATATCATTATCTGTATAGTATTACATCTCTCAGTATATATCATTATCTGTATAGTATTACATCTCTCAGTATATATATCATTATCTGTATAGTATTACATCTCTCAGTATATATATCATTATCTGTATAGTATTACATCTCTCAGTATATATATCATTATCTGTACAGTATTACATCTCTCAGTATATATCATTATCTGTATAGTATTACATCTCTCAGTATATATCATTATCTGTATAGTATTACATCTCTCAGTATATATCATTATCTGTATAGTATTACATCTCTCAGTATATATATCATTATCTGTATAGTATTACATCTCTCAGTATATATATCATTATCTGTATAGTATTACATCTCTCAGTATATATCATTATCTGTATAGTATTACATCTCTCAGTATATATATCATTATCTGTATAGTATTACATCTCTCAGTATATATCATTATCTGTACAGTATTACATCTCTCAGTATATATCATTATCTGTATAGTATTACATCTCTCAGTATATATATCATTATCTGTATAGTATTACATCTCTCAGTATATATATCATTATCTGTACAGTATTACATCTCTCAGTATATATATCATTATCTGTACAGTATTACATCTCTCAGTATATATCATTATCTGTATAGTATTACATCTCTCAGTATATATATCATTATCTGTATAGTATTACATCTCTCAGTATATATATCATTATCTGTATAGTATTACATCTCTCAGTATATATCATTATCTGTATAGTATTACATCTCTCAGTATATATCATTATCTGTACAGTATTACATCTCTCAGTATATATATCATTATCTGTATAGTATTACATCTCTCAGTATATATCATTATCTGTATAGTATTACATCTCTCAGTATATATCATTATCTGTATAGTATTACATCTCTCAGTATATATATCATTATCTGTACAGTATTACATCTCTCAGTATATATATCATTATCTGTATAGTATTACATCTCTCAGTATATATCATTATCTGTATAGTATTACATCTCTCAGTATATATCATTATCTGTATAGTATTACATCTCTCAGTATATATCATTATCTGTACAGTATTACATCTCTCAGTATATATATCATTATCTGTATAGTATTACATCTCTCAGTATATATATCATTATCTGTATAGTATTACATCTCTCAGTATATATATCATTATCTGTATAGTATTACATCTCTCAGTATATATCATTATCTGTATAGTATTACATCTCTCAGTATATATATCATTATCTGTATAGTATTACATCTCTCAGTATATATATCATTATCTGTATAGTATTACATCTCTCAGTATATATATCATTATCTGTATAGTATTACATCTCTCAGTATATATATCATTATCTGTATAGTATTACATCTCTCAGTATATATCATTATCTGTACAGTATTACATCTCTCAGTATATATCATTATCTGTATAGTATTACATCTCTCAGTATATATATCATTATCTGTATAGTATTACATCTCTCAGTATATATCATTATCTGTATAGTATTACATCTCTCAGTATATATATCATTATCTGTATAGTATTACATCTCTCAGTATATATCATTATCTGTACAGTATTACATCTCTCAGTATATATCATTATCTGTATAGTATTACATCTCTCAGTATATATATCATTATCTGTATAGTATTACATCTCTCAGTATATATCATTATCTGTACAGTATTACATCTCTCAGTATATATATCATTATCTGTACAGTATTACATCTCTCAGTATATATCATTATCTGTACAGTATTACATCTCTCAGTATATATCATTATCTGTATAGTATTACATCTCTCAGTATATATCATTATCTGTATAGTATTACATCTCTCAGTATATATCATTATCTGTATAGTATTACATCTCTCAGTATATATATCATTATCTGTATAGTGTTACATCTCTCAGTATATATCATTATCTGTATAGTATTACATCTCTCAGTATATATCATTATCTGTATAGTATTACATCTCTCAGTATATATCATTATCTGTACAGTATTACATCTCTCAGTATATATATCATTATCTGTATAGTGTTACATCTCTCAGTATATATCATTATCTGTATAGTATTACATCTCTCAGTATATATATCATTATCTGTATAGTATTACATCTCTCAGTATATATATCATTATCTGTATAGTGTTACATCTCTCAGTATATATCATTATCTGTATAGTATTACATCTCTCAGTATATATCATTATCTGTACAGTATTACATCTCTCAGTATATATATCATTATCTGTATAGTATTACATCTCTCAGTATATATATCATTATCTGTATAGTATTACATCTCTCAGTATATATATCATTATCTGTATAGTATTACATCTCTCAGTATATATCATTATCTGTATAGTATTACATCTCTCAGTATATATATCATTATCTGTATAGTATTACATCTCTCAGTATATATATCATTATCTGTATAGTATTACATCTCTCAGTATATATATCATTATCTGTATAGTATTACATCTCTCAGTATATATATCATTATCTGTATAGTATTACATCTCTCAGTATATATATCATTATCTGTATAGTATTACATCTCTCAGTATATATCATTATCTGTATAGTATTACATCTCTCAGTATATATATCATTATCTGTATAGTATTACATCTCTCAGTATATATATCATTATCTGTATAGTATTACATCTCTCAGTATATATATCATTATCTGTATAGTATTACATCTCTCAGTATATATATCATTATCTGTATAGTATTACATCTCTCAGTATATATCATTATCTGTATAGTATTACATCTCTCAGTATATATCATTATCTGTATAGTATTACATCTCTCAGTATATATATCATTATCTGTACAGTATTACATCTCTCAGTATATATATCATTATCTGTATAGTATTACATCTCTCAGTATATATCATTATCTGTATAGTATTACATCTCTCAGTATATATCATTATCTGTATAGTATTACATCTCTCAGTATATATATCATTATCTGTATAGTATTACATCTCTCAGTATATATATCATTATCTGTATAGTATTACATCTCTCAGTATATATCATTATCTGTACAGTATTACATCTCTCAGTATATATCATTATCTGTATAGTATTACATCTCTCAGTATATATCATTATCTGTATAGTATTACATCTCTCAGTATATATCATTATCTGTATAGTATTACATCTCTCAGTATATATATCATTATCTGTATAGTATTACATCTCTCAGTATATATCATTATCTGTACAGTATTACATCTCTCAGTATATATATCATTATCTGTACAGTATTACATCTCTCAGTATATATATCATTATCTGTACAGTATTACATCTCTCAGTATATATCATTATCTGTATAGTATTACATCTCTCAGTATATATATCATTATCTGTATAGTATTACATCTCTCAGTATATATATCATTATCTGTATAGTATTACATCTCTCAGTATATATATCATTATCTGTATAGTATTACATCTCTCAGTATATATATCATTATCTGTATAGTATTACATCTCTCAGTATATATATCATTATCTGTACAGTATTACATCTCTCAGTATATATCATTATCTGTATAGTATTACATCTCTCAGTATATATCATTATCTGTACAGTATTACATCTCTCAGTATATATATCATTATCTGTACAGTATTACATCTCTCAGTATATATATCATTATCTGTACAGTATTACATCTCTCAGTATATATCATTATCTGTATAGTATTACATCTCTCAGTATATATATCATTATCTGTATAGTATTACATCTCTCAGTATATATATCATTATCTGTATAGTATTACATCTCTCAGTATATATATCATTATCTGTATAGTATTACATCTCTCAGTATATATATCATTATCTGTATAGTATTACATCTCTCAGTATATATCATTATCTGTACAGTATTACATCTCTCAGTATATATATCATTATCTGTATAGTATTACATCTCTCAGTATATATCATTATCTGTACAGTATTACATCTCTCAGTATATATATCATTATCTGTACAGTATTACATCTCTCAGTATATATATCATTATCTGTATAGTATTACATCTCTCAGTATATATCATTATCTGTATAGTATTACATCTCTCAGTATATATATCATTATCTGTACAGTATTACATCTCTCAGTATATATATCATTATCTGTATAGTATTACATCTCTCAGTATATATATCATTATCTGTATAGTATTACATCTCTCAGTATATATCATTATCTGTATAGTATTACATCTCTCAGTATATATATCATTATCTGTACAGTATTACATCTCTCAGTATATATATCATTATCTGTATAGTATTACATCTCTCAGTATATATATCATTATCTGTACAGTATTACATCTCTCAGTATATATCATTATCTGTATAGTATTACATCTCTCAGTATATATCATTATCTGTATAGTATTACATCTCTCAGTATATATCATTATCTGTATAGTATTACATCTCTCAGTATATATATCATTATCTGTATAGTATTACATCTCTCAGTATATATATCATTATCTGTATAGTATTACATCTCTCAGTATATATCATTATCTGTATAGTATTACATCTCTCAGTATATATATCATTATCTGTATAGTATTACATCTCTCAGTATATATCATTATCTGTACAGTATTACATCTCTCAGTATATATCATTATCTGTATAGTATTACATCTCTCAGTATATATATCATTATCTGTATAGTATTACATCTCTCAGTATATATATCATTATCTGTACAGTATTACATCTCTCAGTATATATATCATTATCTGTACAGTATTACATCTCTCAGTATATATCATTATCTGTATAGTATTACATCTCTCAGTATATATATCATTATCTGTATAGTATTACATCTCTCAGTATATATATCATTATCTGTATAGTATTACATCTCTCAGTATATATCATTATCTGTATAGTATTACATCTCTCAGTATATATCATTATCTGTACAGTATTACATCTCTCAGTATATATATCATTATCTGTATAGTATTACATCTCTCAGTATATATCATTATCTGTATAGTATTACATCTCTCAGTATATATCATTATCTGTATAGTATTACATCTCTCAGTATATATATCATTATCTGTACAGTATTACATCTCTCAGTATATATATCATTATCTGTATAGTATTACATCTCTCAGTATATATCATTATCTGTATAGTATTACATCTCTCAGTATATATCATTATCTGTATAGTATTACATCTCTCAGTATATATCATTATCTGTACAGTATTACATCTCTCAGTATATATATCATTATCTGTATAGTATTACATCTCTCAGTTATATATCATTATCTGTATAGTATTACATCTCTCAGTATATATATCATTATCTGTATAGTATTACATCTCTCAGTATATATCATTATCTGTATAGTATTACATCTCTCAGTATATATATCATTATCTGTATAGTATTACATCTCTCAGTATATATATCATTATCTGTATAGTATTACATCTCTCAGTATATATATCATTATCTGTACAGTATTACATCTCTCAGTATATATATCATTATCTGTATAGTATTACATCTCTCAGTATATATCATTATCTGTATAGTATTACATCTCTCAGTATATATCATTATCTGTATAGTATTACATCTCTCAGTATATATATCATTATCTGTATAGTATTACATCTCTCAGTATATATATCATTATCTGTACAGTATTACATCTCTCAGTATATATATCATTATCTGTATAGTATTACATCTCTCAGTATATATCATTATCTGTATAGTATTACATCTCTCAGTATATATATCATTATCTGTACAGTATTACATCTCTCAGTATATATATCATTATCTGTATAGTATTACATCTCTCAGTATATATATCATTATCTGTATAGTGTTACATCTCTCAGTATATATCATTATCTGTATAGTATTACATCTCTCAGTATATATCATTATCTGTATAGTATTACATCTCTCAGTATATATATCATTATCTGTATAGTATTACATCTCTCAGTATATATATCATTATCTGTACAGTATTACATCTCTCAGTATATATATCATTATCTGTACAGTATTACATCTCTCAGTATATATATCATTATCTGTATAGTATTACATCTCTCAGTATATATCATTATCTGTACAGTATTACATCTCTCAGTATATATATCATTATCTGTATAGTATTACATCTCTCAGTATATATCATTATCTGTATAGTATTACATCTCTCAGTATATATATCATTATCTGTATAGTATTACATCTCTCAGTATATATATCATTATCTGTATAGTATTACATCTCTCAGTATATATATCATTATCTGTATAGTATTACATCTCTCAGTATATATATCATTATCTGTATAGTATTACATCTCTCAGTATATATATCATTATCTGTATAGTATTACATCTCTCAGTATATATCATTATCTGTATAGTATTACATCTCTCAGTATATATATCATTATCTGTATAGTATTACATCTCTCAGTATATATATCATTATCTGTATAGTATTACATCTCTCAGTATATATATCATTATCTGTATAGTATTACATCTCTCAGTATATATATCATTATCTGTATAGTATTACATCTCTCAGTATATATATCATTATCTGTATAGTATTACATCTCTCAGTATATATATCATTATCTG
Organism: Rhinoderma darwinii; assembly: GCF_050947455.1. Taxonomy (NCBI): domain Eukaryota; kingdom Metazoa; phylum Chordata; class Amphibia; order Anura; family Rhinodermatidae; genus Rhinoderma; species Rhinoderma darwinii. Next base: position 12,561 of record NW_027463175.1, read on the forward strand.
TATAGTATTACATCTCTCAGTATATATATCATTATCTGTATAGTATTACATCTCTCAGTATATATATCATTATCTGTACAGTATTACATCTCTCAGTATATATATCATTATCTGTATAGTATTACATCTCTCAGTATATATCATTATCTGTATAGTATTACATCTCTCAGTATATATATCATTATCTGTATAGTATTACATCTCTCAGTATATATATCATTATCTGTATAGTATTACATCTCTCAGTATATATCATTATCTGTATAGTATTACATCTCTCAGTATATATATCATTATCTGTATAGTATTACATCTCTCAGTATATATCATTATCTGTATAGTATTACATCTCTCAGTATATATCATTATCTGTATAGTATTACATCTCTCAGTATATATCATTATCTGTATAGTATTACATCTCTCAGTATATATATCATTATCTGTACAGTATTACATCTCTCAGTATATATCATTATCTGTACAGTATTACATCTCTCAGTATATATCATTATCTGTATAGTATTACATCTCTCAGTATATATATCATTATCTGTATAGTATTACATCTCTCAGTATATATCATTATCTGTATAGTATTACATCTCTCAGTATATATCATTATCTGTATAGTATTACATCTCTCAGTATATATATCATTATCTGTATAGTATTACATCTCTCAGTATATATCATTATCTGTACAGTATTACATCTCTCAGTATATATATCATTATCTGTATAGTATTACATCTCTCAGTATATATCATTATCTGTATAGTATTACATCTCTCAGTATATATATCATTATCTGTATAGTATTACATCTCTCAGTATATATATCATTATCTGTACAGTATTACATCTCTCAGTATATATATCATTATCTGTATAGTATTACATCTCTCAGTATATATCATTATCTGTATAGTATTACATCTCTCAGTATATATATCATTATCTGTATAGTATTACATCTCTCAGTATATATATCATTATCTGTATAGTATTACATCTCTCAGTATATATATCATTATCTGTATAGTATTACATCTCTCAGTATATATATCATTATCTGTATAGTATTACATCTCTCAGTATATATATCATTATCTGTATAGTATTACATCTCTCAGTATATATATCATTATCTGTATAGTGTTACATCTCTCAGTATATATCATTATCTGTATAGTATTACATCTCTCAGTATATATATCATTATCTGTATAGTATTACATCTCTCAGTATATATCATTATCTGTATAGTATTACATCTCTCAGTATATATCATTATCTGTACAGTATTACATCTCTCAGTATATATCATTATCTGTACAGTATTACATCTCTCAGTATATATCATTATCTGTATAGTATTACATCTCTCAGTATATATATCATTATCTGTACAGTATTACATCTCTCAGTATATATATCATTATCTGTACAGTATTACATCTCTCAGTATATATATCATTATCTGTATAGTATTACATCTCTCAGTATATATATCATTATCTGTATAGTATTACATCTCTCAGTATATATCATTATCTGTATAGTATTACATCTCTCAGTATATATATCATTATCTGTATAGTATTACATCTCTCAGTATATATCATTATCTGTATAGTATTACATCTCTCAGTATATATATCATTATCTGTATAGTATTACATCTCTCAGTATATATCATTATCTGTACAGTATTACATCTCTCAGTATATATCATTATCTGTATAGTATTACATCTCTCAGTATATATATCATTATCTGTATAGTATTACATCTCTCAGTATATATCATTATCTGTATAGTATTACATCTCTCAGTATATATATCATTATCTGTATAGTATTACATCTCTCAGTATATATATCATTATCTGTATAGTATTACATCTCTCAGTATATATCATTATCTGTACAGTATTACATCTCTCAGTATATATCATTATCTGTATAGTATTACATCTCTCAGTATATATCATTATCTGTATAGTATTACATCTCTCAGTATATATCATTATCTGTACAGTATTACATCTCTCAGTATATATATCATTATCTGTATAGTATTACATCTCTCAGTATATATACCATTATCTGTATAGTATTACATCTCTCAGTATATATATCATTATCTGTATAGTATTACATCTCTCAGTATATATCATTATCTGTATAGTATTACATCTCTCAGTATATATATCATTATCTGTATAGTATTACATCTCTCAGTATATATATCATTATCTGTATAGTATTACATCTCTCAGTATATATCATTATCTGTACAGTATTACATCTCTCAGTATATATATCATTATCTGTATAGTATTACATCTCTCAGTATATATCATTATCTGTATAGTATTACATCTCTCAGTATATATCATTATCTGTATAGTGTTACATCTCTCAGTATATATATCATTATCTGTATAGTATTACATCTCTCAGTATATATATCATTATCTGTATAGTATTACATCTCTCAGTATATATCATTATCTGTATAGTATTACATCTCTCAGTATATATATCATTATCTGTATAGTATTACATCTCTCAGTATATATCATTATCTGTATAGTATTACATCTCTCAGTATATATCATTATCTGTATAGTATTACATCTCTCAGTATATATATCATTATCTGTATAGTATTACATCTCTCAGTATATATCATTATCTGTATAGTATTACATCTCTCAGTATATATCATTATCTGTATAGTATTACATCTCTCAGTATATATATCATTATCTGTATAGTATTACATCTCTCAGTATATATATCATTATCTGTACAGTATTACATCTCTCAGTATATATATCATTATCTGTACAGTATTACATCTCTCAGTATATATCATTATCTGTACAGTATTACATCTCTCAGTATATATATCATTATCTGTATAGTGTTACATCTCTCAGTATATATATCATTATCTGTATAGTATTACATCTCTCAGTATATATATCATTATCTGTATAGTATTACATCTCTCAGTATATATATCATTATCTGTACAGTATTACATCTCTCAGTATATATATCATTATCTGTATAGTATTACATCTCTCAGTATATATATCATTATCTGTATAGTATTACATCTCTCAGTATATATCATTATCTGTACAGTATTACATCTCTCAGTATATATCATTATCTGTATAGTATTACATCTCTCAGTATATATATCATTATCTGTATAGTATTACATCTCTCAGTATATATCATTATCTGTATAGTATTACATCTCTCAGTATATATCATTATCTGTATAGTATTACATCTCTCAGTATATATCATTATCTGTATAGTATTACATCTCTCAGTATATATCATTATCTGCACAGTATTACATCTCTCAGTATATATATCATTATCTGTATAGTATTACATCTCTCAGTATATATCATTATCTGTATAGTATTACATCTCTCAGTATATATCATTATCTGTATAGTATTACATCTCTCAGTATATATCATTATCTGTATAGTATTACATCTCTCAGTATATATATCATTATCTGTATAGTATTACATCTCTCAGTATATATCATTATCTGTATAGTATTACATCTCTCAGTATATATCATTATCTGTACAGTATTACATCTCTCAGTATATATATCATTATCTGTATAGTATTACATCTCTCAGTATATATCATTATCTGTATAGTATTACATCTCTCAGTATATATCATTATCTGTACAGTATTACATCTCTCAGTATATATATCATTATCTGTATAGTATTACATCTCTCAGTATATATCATTATCTGTATAGTATTACATCTCTCAGTATATATCATTATCTGTATAGTATTACATCTCTCAGTATATATCATTATCTGTACAGTATTACATCTCTCAGTATATATCATTATCTGTATAGTATTACATCTCTCAGTATATATCATTATCTGTATAGTATTACATCTCTCAGTATATATCATTATCTGTATAGTATTACATCTCTCAGTATATATCATTATCTGTATAGTATTACATCTCTCAGTATATATCATTATCTGTATAGTATTACATCTCTCAGTATATATCATTATCTGTATAGTATTACATCTCTCAGTATATATCATTATCTGTATAGTGTTACATCTCTCAGTATATATCATTATCTGTACAGTATTACATCTCTCAGTATATATATCATTATCTGTATAGTATCACATCTCTCAGTATATATATCATTATCTGTATAGTATTACATCTCTCAGTATATATCATTATCTGTATAGTATTACATCTCTCAGTATATATATCATTATCTGTATAGTATTACATCTCTCAGTATATATATCATTATCTGTACAGTATTACATCTCTCAGTATATATATCATTATCTGTACAGTATTACATCTCTCAGTATATATCATTATCTGTATAGTATTACATCTCTCAGTATATATATCATTATCTGTACAGTATTACATCTCTCAGTATATATATCATTATCTGTATAGTATTACATCTCTCAGTATATATCATTATCTGTATAGTATTACATCTCTCAGTATATATCATTATCTGTATAGTATTACATCTCTCAGTATATATCATTATCTGTATAGTATTACATCTCTCAGTATATATATCATTATCTGTATAGTATTACATCTCTCAGTATATATCATTATCTGTATAGTATTACATCTCTCAGTATATATCATTATCTGTATAGTATTACATCTCTCAGTATATATCATTATCTGTATAGTATTACATCTCTCAGTATATATCATTATCTGTATAGTATTACATCTCTCAGTATATATCATTATCTGTATAGTATTACATCTCTCAGTATATATCATTATCTGTATAGTGTTACATCTCTCAGTATATATCATTATCTGTACAGTATTACATCTCTCAGTATATATATCATTATCTGTATAGTATTACATCTCTCAGTATATATATCATTATCTGTATAGTATTACATCTCTCAGTATATATCATTATCTGTATAGTATTACATCTCTCAGTATATATATCATTATCTGTATAGTATTACATCTCTCAGTATATATCATTATCTGTATAGTATTACATCTCTCAGTATATATATCATTATCTGTATAGTATTACATCTCTCAGTATATATCATTATCTGTATAGTATTACATCTCTCAGTATATATCATTATCTGTATAGTATCACATCTCTCAGTATATATATCATTATCTGTATAGTATTACATCTCTCAGTATATATCATTATCTGTATAGTATTACATCTCTCAGTATATATATCATTATCTGTATAGTATTACATCTCTCAGTATATATATCATTATCTGTATAGTATTACATCTCTCAGTATATATATCATTATCTGTATAGTATTACATCTCTCAGTATATATCATTATCTGTATAGTATTACATCTCTCAGTATATATCATTATCTGTACAGTGTTACATCTCTCAGTATATATATCATTATCTGTATAGTATTACATCTCTCAGTATATATATCATTATCTGTATAGTATTACATCTCTCAGTATATATATCATTATCTGTATAGTATTACATCTCTCAGTATATATATCATTATCTGTATAGTATTACATCTCTCAGTATATATACCATTATCTGTACAGTATTACATCTCTCAGTATATATCATTATCTGTACAGTATTACATCTCTCAGTATATATCATTATCTGTATAGTATTACATCTCTCAGTATATATCATTATCTGTACAGTATTACATCTCTCAGTATATATATCATTATCTGTATAGTATTACATCTCTCAGTATATATCATTATCTGTATAGTATTACATCTCTCAGTATATATCATTATCTGTATAGTATTACATCTCTCAGTATATATCATTATCTGTATAGTATTACATCTCTCAGTATATATCATTATCTGTATAGTATTACATCTCTCAGTATATATATCATTATCTGTATAGTATTACATCTCTCAGTATATATCATTATCTGTATAGTATTACATCTCTCAGTATATATATCATTATCTGTATAGTATTACATCTCTCAGTATATATATCATTATCTGTACAGTATTACATCTCTCAGTATATATATCATTATCTGTACAGTATTACATCTCTCAGTATATATCATTATCTGTATAGTATTACATCTCTCAGTATATATCATTATCTGTACAGTATTACATCTCTCAGTATATATCATTATCTGTACAGTATTACATCTCTCAGTATATATCATTATCTGTATAGTATTACATCTCTCAGTATATATATCATTATCTGTATAGTATTACATCTCTCAGTATATATATCATTATCTGTACAGTATTACATCTCTCAGTATATATCATTATCTGTACAGTGTTACATCTCTCAGTATATATATCATTATCTGTACAGTATTACATCTCTCAGTATATATATCATTATCTGTATAGTATTACATCTCTCAGTATATATCATTATCTGTATAGTATTACATCTCTCAGTATATATATCATTATCTGTATAGTATTACATCTCTCAGTATATATATCATTATCTGTATAGTATTACATCTCTCAGTATATATATCATTATCTGTATAGTATTACATCTCTCAGTATATATATCATTATCTGTATAGTATTACATCTCTCAGTATATATATCATTATCTGTATAGTATTACATCTCTCAGTATATATCATTATCTGTATAGTATTACATCTCTCAGTATATATATCATTATCTGTACAGTATTACATCTCTCAGTATATATATCATTATCTGTATAGTATTACATCTCTCAGTATATATATCATTATCTGTATAGTATTACATCTCTCAGTATATATCATTATCTGTATAGTATTACATCTCTCAGTATATATATCATTATCTGTATAGTATTACATCTCTCAGTATATATCATTATCTGTATAGTATTACATCTCTCAGTATATATCATTATCTGTATAGTATTACATCTCTCAGTATATATCATTATCTGTATAGTATTACATCTCTCAGTATATATCATTATCTGTACAGTATTACATCTCTCAGTATATATATCATTATCTGTATAGTATTACATCTCTCAGTATATATCATTATCTGTATAGTATTACATCTCTCAGTATATATATCATTATCTGTATAGTATTACATCTCTCAGTATATATCATTATCTGTATAGTATTACATCTCTCAGTATATATATCATTATCTGTATAGTATTACATCTCTCAGTATATATCATTATCTGTATAGTATTACATCTCTCAGTATATATATCATTATCTGTACAGTATTACATCTCTCAGTATATATCATTATCTGTATAGTATTACATCTCTCAGTATATATATCATTATCTGTACAGTATTACATCTCTCAGTATATATATCATTATCTGTATAGTATTACATCTCTCAGTATATATATCATTATCTGTATAGTATTACATCTCTCAGTATATATCATTATCTGTACAGTATTACATCTCTCAGTATATATCATTATCTGTATAGTATTACATCTCTCAGTATATATATCATTATCTGTATAGTATTACATCTCTCAGTATATATATCATTATCTGTATAGTATTACATCTCTCAGTATATATATCATTATCTGTATAGTATTACATCTCTCAGTATATATATCATTATCTGTACAGTATTACATCTCTCAGTATATATCATTATCTGTACAGTGTTACATCTCTCAGTATATATATCATTATCTGTATAGTATTACATCTCTCAGTATATATATCATTATCTGTACAGTATTACATCTCTCAGTATATATCATTATCTGTATAGTATTACATCTCTCAGTATATATATCATTATCTGTATAGTATTACATCTCTCAGTATATATATCATTATCTGTACAGTATTACATCTCTCAGTATATATATCATTATCTGTATAGTATTACATCTCTCAGTATATATATCATTATCTGTATAGTATTACATCTCTCAGTATATATCATTATCTGTATAGTATTACATCTCTCAGTATATATATCATTATCTGTATAGTATTACATCTCTCAGTATATATCATTATCTGTATAGTATTACATCTCTCAGTATATATCATTATCTGTATAGTATTACATCTCTCAGTATATATCATTATCTGTATAGTATTACATCTCTCAGTATATATCATTATCTGTATAGTATTACATCTCTCAGTATATATATCATTATCTGTATAGTATTACATCTCTCAGTATATATATCATTATCTGTACAGTATTACATCTCTCAGTATATATCATTATCTGTATAGTGTTACATCTCTCAGTATATATATCATTATCTGTACAGTATTACATCTCTCAGTATATATCATTATCTGTATAGTATTACATCTCTCAGTATATATCATTATCTGTATAGTATTACATCTCTCAGTATATATCATTATCTGTACAGTATTACATCTCTCAGTATATATCATTATCTGTATAGTATTACATCTCTCAGTATATATATCATTATCTGTATAGTATTACATCTCTCAGTATATATCATTATCTGTATAGTATTACATCTCTCAGTATATATCATTATCTGTATAGTATTACATCTCTCAGTATATATCATTATCTGTATAGTATTACATCTCTCAGTATATATCATTATCTGTATAGTATTACATCTCTCAGTATATATATCATTATCTGTATAGTATTACATCTCTCAGTATATATATCATTATCTGTATAGTATTACATCTCTCAGTATATATCATTATCTGTATAGTATTACATCTCTCAGTATATATATCATTATCTGTATAGTGTTACATCTCTCAGTATATATCATTATCTGTATAGTATTACATCTCTCAGTATATATATCATTATCTGTATAGTATTACATCTCTCAGTATATATATCATTATCTGTACAGTATTACATCTCTCAGTATATATCATTATCTGTATAGTATTACATCTCTCAGTATATATATCATTATCTGTATAGTATTACATCTCTCAGTATATATCATTATCTGTATAGTATTACATCTCTCAGTATATATATCATTATCTGTATAGTATTACATCTCTCAGTATATATATCATTATCTGTATAGTATTACATCTCTCAGTATATATATCATTATCTGTACAGTATTACATCTCTCAGTATATATCATTATCTGTATAGTATTACATCTCTCAGTATATATATCATTATCTGTATAGTATTACATCTCTCAGTATATATCATTATCTGTACAGTATTACATCTCTCAGTATATATCATTATCTGTATAGTATTACATCTCTCAGTATATATATCATTATCTGTATAGTATTACATCTCTCAGTATATATATCATTATCTGTATAGTATTACATCTCTCAGTATATATATCATTATCTGTACAGTATTACATCTCTCAGTATATATATCATTATCTGTATAGTATTACATCTCTCAGTATATATCATTATCTGTATAGTATTACATCTCTCAGTATATATCATTATCTGTATAGTGTTACATCTCTCAGTATATATATCATTATCTGTACAGTATTACATCTCTCAGTATATATATCATTATCTGTATAGTATTACATCTCTCAGTATATATCATTATCTGTATAGTATTACATCTCTCAGTATATATATCATTATCTGTATAGTATTACATCTCTCAGTATATATCATTATCTGTATAGTATTACATCTCTCAGTATATATATCATTATCTGTACAGTATTACATCTCTCAGTATATATCATTATCTGTATAGTATTACATCTCTCAGTATATATCATTATCTGTATAGTATTACATCTCTCAGTATATATATCATTATCTGTACAGTATTACATCTCTCAGTATATATATCATTATCTGTATAGTATTACATCTCTCAGTATATATCATTATCTGTACAGTATTACATCTCTCAGTATATATATCATTATCTGTATAGTATTACATCTCTCAGTATATATATCATTATCTGTACAGTATTACATCTCTCAGTATATATATCATTATCTGTACAGTATTACATCTCTCAGTATATATATCATTATCTGTACAGTATTACATCTCTCAGTATATATATCATTATCTGTATAGTATTACATCTCTCAGTATATATATCATTATCTGTATAGTATTACATCTCTCAGTATATATATCATTATCTGTATAGTATTACATCTCTCAGTATATATCATTATCTGTATAGTATTACATCTCTCAGTATATATATCATTATCTGTACAGTATTACATCTCTCAGTATATATATCATTATCTGTATAGTATTACATCTCTCAGTATATATATCATTATCTGTATAGTATTACATCTCTCAGTATATATATCATTATCTGTATAGTATTACATCTCTCAGTATATATATCATTATCTGTACAGTATTACATCTCTCAGTATATATATCATTATCTGTATAGTATTACATCTCTCAGTATATATCATTATCTGTATAGTATTACATCTCTCAGTATATATCATTATCTGTATAGTGTTACATCTCTCAGTATATATATCATTATCTGTACAGTATTACATCTCTCAGTATATATATCATTATCTGTATAGTATTACATCTCTCAGTATATATCATTATCTGTACAGTATTACATCTCTCAGTATATATATCATTATCTGTATAGTATTACATCTCTCAGTATATATATCATTATCTGTACAGTATTACATCTCTCAGTATATATATCATTATCTGTATAGTATTACATCTCTCAGTATATATCATTATCTGTATAGTATTACATCTCTCAGTATATATCATTATCTGTATAGTATTACATCTCTCAGTATATATATCATTATCTGTACAGTATTACATCTCTCAGTATATATCATTATCTGTATAGTATTACATCTCTCAGTATATATATCATTATCTGTATAGTATTACATCTCTCAGTATATATATCATTATCTGTATAGTATTACATCTCTCAGTATATATCATTATCTGTATAGTATTACATCTCTCAGTATATATATCATTATCTGTATAGTATTACATCTCTCAGTATATATATCATTATCTGTATAGTATTACATCTCTCAGTATATATCATTATCTGTATAGTATTACATCTCTCAGTATATATCATTATCTGTATAGTATTACATCTCTCAGTATATATATCATTATCTGTATAGTATTACATCTCTCAGTATATATCATTATCTGTACAGTATTACATCTCTCAGTATATATATCATTATCTGTATAGTATTACATCTCTCAGTATATATCATTATCTGTATAGTATTACATCTCTCAGTATATATATCATTATCTGTACAGTATTACATCTCTCAGTATATATATCATTATCTGTATAGTATTACATCTCTCAGTATATATATCATTATCTGTATAGTATTACATCTCTCAGTATATATCATTATCTGTATAGTATTACATCTCTCAGTATATATATCATTATCTGTATAGTATTACATCTCTCAGTATATATCATTATCTGTATAGTATTACATCTCTCAGTATATATCATTATCTGTATAGTATTACATCTCTCAGTATATATCATTATCTGTATAGTATTACATCTCTCAGTATATATATCATTATCTGTATAGTATTACATCTCTCAGTATATATATCATTATCTGTATAGTATTACATCTCTCAGTATATATCATTATCTGTACAGTATTACATCTCTCAGTATATATCATTATCTGTATAGTATTACATCTCTCAGTATATATATCATTATCTGTATAGTATTACATCTCTCAGTATATATCATTATCTGTATAGTATTACATCTCTCAGTATATATATCATTATCTGTATAGTATTACATCTCTCAGTATATATATCATTATCTGTACAGTATTACATCTCTCAGTATATATCATTATCTGTATAGTATTACATCTCTCAGTATATATATCATTATCTGTATAGTATTACATCTCTCAGTATATATATCATTATCTGTATAGTGTTACATCTCTCAGTATATATATCATTATCTGTACAGTATTACATCTCTCAGTATATATATCATTATCTGTATAGTATTACATCTCTCAGTATATATCATTATCTGTATAGTATTACATCTCTCAGTATATATATCATTATCTGTACAGTATTACATCTCTCAGTATATATCATTATCTGTATAGTATTACATCTCTCAGTATATATATCATTATCTGTACAGTATTACATCTCTCAGTATATATATCATTATCTGTATAGTATTACATCTCTCAGTATATATATCATTATCTGTATAGTATTACATCTCTCAGTATATATATCATTATCTGTACAGTATTACATCTCTCAGTATATATATCATTATCTGTATAGTATTACATCTCTCAGTATATATATATCATTATCTGTATAGTATTACATCTCTCAGTATATATCATTATCTGTATAGTATTACATCTCTCAGTATATATATCATTATCTGTATAGTATTACATCTCTCAGTATATATCATTATCTGTATAGTATTACATCTCTCAGTATATATATCATTATCTGTACAGTATTACATCTCTCAGTATATATATCATTATCTGTATAGTATTACATCTCTCAGTATATATATCATTATCTGTATAGTATTACATCTCTCAGTATATATATCATTATCTGTATAGTATTACATCTCTCAGTATATATCATTATCTGTACAGTATTACATCTCTCAGTATATATCATTATCTGTATAGTATTACATCTCTCAGTATATATATCATTATCTGTATAGTATTACATCTCTCAGTATATATATCATTATCTGTATAGTATTACATCTCTCAGTATATATATCATTATCTGTACAGTATTACATCTCTCAGTATATATCATTATCTGTATAGTATTACATCTCTCAGTATATATATCATTATCTGTACAGTATTACATCTCTCAGTATATATCATTATCTGTATAGTATTACATCTCTCAGTATATATCATTATCTGTATAGTATTACATCTCTCAGTATATATCATTATCTGTATAGTATTACATCTCTCAGTATATATATCATTATCTGTATAGTATTACATCTCTCAGTATATATATCATTATCTGTACAGTATTACATCTCTCAGTATATATCATTATCTGTATAGTATTACATCTCTCAGTATATATCATTATCTGTACAGTATTACATCTCTCAGTATATATATCATTATCTGTATAGTATTACATCTCTCAGTATATATATCATTATCTGTATAGTATTACATCTCTCAGTATATATATCATTATCTGTACAGTATTACATCTCTCAGTATATATCATTATCTGTATAGTATTACATCTCTCAGTATATATATCATTATCTGTACAGTATTACATCTCTCAGTATATATATCATTATCTGTATAGTATTACATCTCTCAGTATATATCATTATCTGTATAGTATTACATCTCTCAGTATATATATCATTATCTGTATAGTATTACATCTCTCAGTATATATCATTATCTGTATAGTATTACATCTCTCAGTATATATATCATTATCTGTACAGTATTACATCTCTCAGTATATATATCATTATCTGTATAGTATTACATCTCTCAGTATATATCATTATCTGTACAGTATTACATCTCTCAGTATATATCATTATCTGTATAGTATTACATCTCTCAGTATATATATCATTATCTGTATAGTATTACATCTCTCAGTATATATCATTATCTGTATAGTATTACATCTCTCAGTATATATATCATTATCTGTATAGTATTACATCTCTCAGTATATATATCATTATCTGTATAGTATTACATCTCTCAGTATATATATCATTATCTGTATAGTATTACATCTCTCAGTATATATCATTATCTGTATAGTATTACATCTCTCAGTATATATATCATTATCTGTATAGTATTACATCTCTCAGTATATATCATTATCTGTATAGTATTACATCTCTCAGTATATATATCATTATCTGTATAGTATTACATCTCTCAGTATATATCATTATCTGTATAGTATTACATCTCTCAGTATATATCATTATCTGTATAGTATTACATCTCTCAGTATATATCATTATCTGTACAGTATTACATCTCTCAGTATATATATCATTATCTGTATAGTATTACATCTCTCAGTATATATATCATTATCTGTATAGTATTACATCTCTCAGTATATATCATTATCTGTATAGTATTACATCTCTCAGTATATATATCATTATCTGTATAGTATTACATCTCTCAGTATATATCATTATCTGTATAGTATTACATCTCTCAGTATATATCATTATCTGTATAGTATTACATCTCTCAGTATATATATCATTATCTGTATAGTATTACATCTCTCAGTATATATATCATTATCTGTACAGTATTACATCTCTCAGTATATATATATCATTATCTGTATAGTATTACATCTCTCAGTATATATCATTATCTGTATAGTATTACATCTCTCAGTATATATATCATTATCTGTATAGTATTACATCTCTCAGTATATATCATTATCTGTACAGTATTACATCTCTCAGTATATATATCATTATCTGTATAGTATTACATCTCTCAGTATATATCATTATCTGTATAGTATTACATCTCTCAGTATATATATCATTATCTGTATAGTATTACATCTCTCAGTATATATATCATTATCTGTATAGTATTACATCTCTCAGTATATATATCATTATCTGTATAGTATTACATCTCTCAGTATATATCATTATCTGTATAGTATTACATCTCTCAGTATATATATCATTATCTGTATAGTATTACATCTCTCAGTATATATATCATTATCTGTACAGTATTACATCTCTCAGTATATATATATCATTATCTGTATAGTATTACATCTCTCAGTATATATCATTATCTGTATAGTATTACATCTCTCAGTATATATATCATTATCTGTATAGTATTACATCTCTCAGTATATATCATTATCTGTATAGTATTACATCTCTCAGTATATATATCATTATCTGTATAGTATTACATCTCTCAGTATATATATCATTATCTGTATAGTATTACATCTCTCAGTATATATCATTATCTGTATAGTATTACATCTCTCAGTATATATCATTATCTGTATAGTATTACATCTCTCAGTATATATATCATTATCTGTATAGTATTACATCTCTCAGTATATATCATTATCTGTACAGTATTACATCTCTCAGTATATATATCATTATCTGTACAGTATTACATCTCTCAGTATATATATCATTATCTGCACAGTATTACATCTCTCAGTATATATATCATTATCTGTACAGTATTACATCTCTCAGTATATATATCATTATCTGTATAGTGTTACATCTCTCAGTATATATCATTATCTGTATAGTATTACATCTCTCAGTATATATATCATTATCTGTACAGTATTACATCTCTCAGTATATATCATTATCTGTACAGTATTACATCTCTCAGTATATATCATTATCTGTACAGTATTACATCTCTCAGTATATATCATTATCTGTATAGTATTACATCTCTCAGTATATATATCATTATCTGTATAGTATTACATCTCTCAGTATATATATCATTATCTGTATAGTATTACATCTCTCAGTATATATATCATTATCTGTATAGTATTACATCTCTCAGTATATATATCATTATCTGTATAGTATTACATCTCTCAGTATATATATCATTATCTGTATAGTATTACATCTCTCAGTATATATATCATTATCTGTATAGTATTACATCTCTCAGTATATATATCATTATCTGTATAGTATTACATCTCTCAGTATATATCATTATCTGTATAGTATTACATCTCTCAGTATATATCATTATCTGTATAGTATTACATCTCTCAGTATATATATCATTATCTGTATAGTATTACATCTCTCAGTATATATCATTATCTGTATAGTATTACATCTCTCAGTATATATCATTATCTGTATAGTATTACATCTCTCAGTATATATATCATTATCTGTATAGTATTACATCTCTCAGTATATATCATTATCTGTATAGTATTACATCTCTCAGTATATATCATTATCTGTATAGTATTACATCTCTCAGTATATATATCATTATCTGTATAGTATTACATCTCTCAGTATATATCATTATCTGTACAGTATTACATCTCTCAGTATATATATCATTATCTGTATAGTATTACATCTCTCAGTATATATCATTATCTGTATAGTATTACATCTCTCAGTATATATCATTATCTGTATAGTATTACATCTCTCAGTATATATCATTATCTGTATAGTATTACATCTCTCAGTATATATATCATTATCTGTATAGTATTACATCTCTCAGTATATATATCATTATCTGTATAGTATTACATCTCTCAGTATATATATCATTATCTGTATAGTATTACATCTCTCAGTATATATATCATTATCTGTATAGTATTACATCTCTCAGTATATATCATTATCTGTATAGTATTACATCTCTCAGTATATATATCATTATCTGTATAGTATTACATCTCTCAGTATATATCATTATCTGTATAGTATTACATCTCTCAGTATATATCATTATCTGTACAGTATTACATCTCTCAGTATATATCATTATCTGTATAGTATTACATCTCTCAGTATATATATCATTATCTGTACAGTATTACATCTCTCAGTATATATCATTATCTGTATAGTATTACATCTCTCAGTATATATCATTATCTGTATAGTATTACATCTCTCAGTATATATATCATTATCTGTACAGTATTACATCTCTCAGTATATATATCATTATCTGTATAGTATTACATCTCTCAGTATATATATCATTATCTGTATAGTATTACATCTCTCAGTATATATATCATTATCTGTATAGTATTACATCTCTCAGTATATATCATTATCTGTATAGTATTACATCTCTCAGTATATATCATTATCTGTATAGTATTACATCTCTCAGTATATATATCATTATCTGTATAGTATTACATCTCTCAGTATATATATCATTATCTGTATAGTATTACATCTCTCAGTATATATCATTATCTGTATAGTATTACATCTCTCAGTATATATATCATTATCTGTATAGTATTACATCTCTCAGTATATATATCATTATCTGTATAGTATTACATCTCTCAGTATATATATCATTATCTGTATAGTATTACATCTCTCAGTATATATATCATTATCTGTATAGTATTACATCTCTCAGTATATATCATTATCTGTATAGTATTACATCTCTCAGTATATATATCATTATCTGTATAGTATTACATCTCTCAGTATATATCATTATCTGTACAGTATTACATCTCTCAGTATATATCATTATCTGTATAGTATTACATCTCTCAGTATATATATCATTATCTGTACAGTATTACATCTCTCAGTATATATATCATTATCTGTATAGTATTACATCTCTCAGTATATATCATTATCTGTATAGTATTACATCTCTCAGTATATATATCATTATCTGTACAGTATTACATCTCTCAGTATATATCATTATCTGTATAGTATTACATCTCTCAGTATATATCATTATCTGTACAGTATTACATCTCTCAGTATATATCATTATCTGTACAGTATTACATCTCTCAGTATATATCATTATCTGTACAGTATTACATCTCTCAGTATATATCATTATCTGTATAGTATTACATCTCTCAGTATATATCATTATCTGTACAGTATTACATCTCTCAGTATATATCATTATCTGTACAGTATTACATCTCTCAGTATATATATCATTATCTGTATAGTATTACATCTCTCAGTATATATCATTATCTGTATAGTATTACATCTCTCAGTATATATCATTATCTGTATAGTATTACATCTCTCAGTATATATATCATTATCTGTATAGTATTACATCTCTCAGTATATATATCATTATCTGTATAGTATTACATCTCTCAGTATATATATCATTATCTGTATAGTATTACATCTCTCAGTATATATCATTATCTGTACAGTATTACATCTCTCAGTATATATATCATTATCTGTATAGTATTACATCTCTCAGTATATATCATTATCTGTATAGTATTACATCTCTCAGTATATATATCATTATCTGTATAGTATTACATCTCTCAGTATATATATCATTATCTGTATAGTATTACATCTCTCAGTATATATCATTATCTGTATAGTATTACATCTCTCAGTATATATCATTATCTGTATAGTATTACATCTCTCAGTATATATCATTATCTGTATAGTGTTACATCTCTCAGTATATATATCATTATCTGTATAGTATTACATCTCTCAGTATATATCATTATCTGTATAGTATTACATCTCTCAGTATATATCATTATCTGTATAGTATTACATCTCTCAGTATATATCATTATCTGTATAGTATTACATCTCTCAGTATATATATCATTATCTGTATAGTATTACATCTCTCAGTATATATATCATTATCTGTATAGTATTACATCTCTCAGTATATATCATTATCTGTATAGTGTTACATCTCTCAGTATATATATCATTATCTGTATAGTATTACATCTCTCAGTATATATATCATTATCTGTATAGTATTACATCTCTCAGTATATATCATTATCTGTATAGTATTACATCTCTCAGTATATATATCATTATCTGTATAGTATTACATCTCTCAGTATATATATCATTATCTGTATAGTATTACATCTCTCAGTATATATCATTATCTGTATAGTATTACATCTCTCAGTATATATATCATTATCTGTACAGTATTACATCTCTCAGTATATATATCATTATCTGTATAGTATTACATCTCTCAGTATATATATCATTATCTGTATAGTATTACATCTCTCAGTATATATCATTATCTGTATAGTATTACATCTCTCAGTATATATCATTATCTGTACAGTATTACATCTCTCAGTATATATATCATTATCTGTATAGTATTACATCTCTCAGTATATATATCATTATCTGTATAGTATTACATCTCTCAGTATATATCATTATCTGTATAGTATTACATCTCTCAGTATATATCATTATCTGTACAGTATTACATCTCTCAGTATATATATCATTATCTGTATAGTATTACATCTCTCAGTATATATATCATTATCTGTATAGTATTACATCTCTCAGTATATATATCATTATCTGTATAGTATTACATCTCTCAGTATATATATCATTATCTGTATAGTATTACATCTCTCAGTATATATATCATTATCTGTATAGTATTACATCTCTCAGTATATATATCATTATCTGTATAGTATTACATCTCTCAGTATATATCATTATCTGTATAGTATTACATCTCTCAGCATATATATCATTATCTGTATAGTATTACATCTCTCAGTATATATCATTATCTGTATAGTATTACATCTCTCAGTATATATATCATTATCTGTACAGTGTTACATCTCTCAGTATATATATCATTATCTGTATAGTATTACATCTCTCAGTATATATATCATTATCTGTATAGTATTACATCTCTCAGTATATATCATTATCTGTATAGTATTACATCTCTCAGTATATATATCATTATCTGTATAGTATTACATCTCTCAGTATATATATCATTATCTGTATAGTATTACATCTCTCAGTATATATATCATTATCTGTATAGTATTACATCTCTCAGTATATATCATTATCTGTATAGTATTACATCTCTCAGTATATATATCATTATCTGTACAGTATTACATCTCTCAGTATATATATCATTATCTGTATAGTATTACATCTCTCAGTATATATATCATTATCTGTACAGTATTACATCTCTCAGTATATATATCATTATCTGTACAGTATTACATCTCTCAGTATATATATCATTATCTGTATAGTATTACATCTCTCAGTATATATATCATTATCTGTATAGTATTACATCTCTCAGTATATATATCATTATCTGTATAGTATTACATCTCTCAGTATATATCATTATCTGTATAGTATTACATCTCTCAGTATATATCATTATCTGTATAGTATTACATCTCTCAGTATATATCATTATCTGTATAGTATTACATCTCTCAGTATATATATCATTATCTGTATAGTATTACATCTCTCAGTATATATATCATTATCTGTACAGTATTACATCTCTCAGTATATATATCATTATCTGTATAGTATTACATCTCTCAGTATATATATCATTATCTGTATAGTATTACATCTCTCAGTATATATATCATTATCTGTATAGTGTTACATCTCTCAGTATATATATCATTATCTGTATAGTATTACATCTCTCAGTATATATCATTATCTGTATAGTATTACATCTCTCAGTATATATATCATTATCTGTATAGTATTACATCTCTCAGTATATATATCATTATCTGTATAGTATTACATCTCTCAGTATATATATCATTATCTGTATAGTATTACATCTCTCAGTATATATATCATTATCTGTATAGTATTACATCTCTCAGTATATATATCATTATCTGTATAGTATTACATCTCTCAGTATATATATCATTATCTGTATAGTATTACATCTCTCAGTATATATATCATTATCTGTATAGTATTACATCTCTCAGTATATATATCATTATCTGTATAGTATTACATCTCTCAGTATATATATCATTATCTGTACAGTATTACATCTCTCAGTATATATATCATTATCTGTACAGTATTACATCTCTCAGTATATATATCATTATCTGTATAGTATTACATCTCTCAGTATATATATCATTATCTGTATAGTATTACATCTCTCAGTATATATCATTATCTGTATAGTATTACATCTCTCAGTATATATATCATTATCTGTATAGTATTACATCTCTCAGTATATATATCATTATCTGTATAGTATTACATCTCTCAGTATATATATCATTATCTGTATAGTATTACATCTCTCAGTATATATATCATTATCTGTATAGTATTACATCTCTCAGTATATATATCATTATCTGTACAGTATTACATCTCTCAGTATATATATCATTATCTGTATAGTATTACATCTCTCAGTATATATATCATTATCTGTATAGTATTACATCTCTCAGTATATATATCATTATCTGTATAGTATTACATCTCTCAGTATATATATCATTATCTGTATAGTATTACATCTCTCAGTATATATATCATTATCTGTATAGTATTACATCTCTCAGTATATATATCATTATCTGTACAGTATTACATCTCTCAGTATATATATCATTATCTGTACAGTATTACATCTCTCAGTATATATATCATTATCTGTATAGTATTACATCTCTCAGTATATATCATTATCTGTATAGTATTACATCTCTCAGTATATATATCATTATCTGTACAGTATTACATCTCTCAGTATATATATCATTATCTGTATAGTATTACATCTCTCAGTATATATATCATTATCTGTATAGTATTACATCTCTCAGTATATATCATTATCTGTATAGTATTACATCTCTCAGTATATATATCATTATCTGTATAGTATTACATCTCTCAGTATATATATCATTATCTGTACAGTATTACATCTCTCAGTATATATATCATTATCTGTATAGTATTACATCTCTCAGTATATATATCATTATCTGTACAGTATTACATCTCTCAGTATATATATCATTATCTGTATAGTATTACATCTCTCAGTATATATCATTATCTGTATAGTATTACATCTCTCAGTATATATATCATTATCTGTATAGTATTACATCTCTCAGTATATATCATTATCTGTATAGTATTACATCTCTCAGTATATATATCATTATCTGTATAGTATTACATCTCTCAGTATATATATCATTATCTGTATAGTATTACATCTCTCAGTATATATATCATTATCTGTATAGTATTACATCTCTCAGTATATATATCATTATCTGTATAGTATTACATCTCTCAGTATATATATCATTATCTGTACAGTATTACATCTCTCAGTATATATATCATTATCTGTATAGTATTACATCTCTCAGTATATATATCATTATCTGTATAGTATTACATCTCTCAGTATATATATCATTATCTGTATAGTATTACATCTCTCAGTATATATCATTATCTGTATAGTATTACATCTCTCAGTATATATATCATTATCTGTATAGTATTACATCTCTCAGTATATATATCATTATCTGTATAGTATTACATCTCTCAGTATATATATCATTATCTGTATAGTATTACATCTCTCAGTATATATATCATTATCTGTACAGTATTACATCTCTCAGTATATATATCATTATCTGTATAGTATTACATCTCTCAGTATATATCATTATCTGTATAGTATTACATCTCTCAGTATATATATCATTATCTGTATAGTATTACATCTCTCAGTATATATATCATTATCTGTATAGTATTACATCTCTCAGTATATATATCATTATCTGTATAGTATTACATCTCTCAGTATATATATCATTATCTGTATAGTATTACATCTCTCAGTATATATCATTATCTGTATAGTATTACATCTCTCAGTATATATCATTATCTGTATAGTATTACATCTCTCAGTATATATATCATTATCTGTATAGTATTACATCTCTCAGTATATATATCATTATCTGCACAGTATTACATCTCTCAGTATATATATCATTATCTGTATAGTATTACATCTCTCAGTATATATATCATTATCTGTATAGTATTACATCTCTCAGTATATATCATTATCTGTATAGTATTACATCTCTCAGTATATATATCATTATCTGTATAGTATTACATCTCTCAGTATATATATCATTATCTGTACAGTATTACATCTCTCAGTATATATATCATTATCTGTATAGTATTACATCTCTCAGTATATATATCATTATCTGTATAGTATTACATCTCTCAGTATATATCATTATCTGTATAGTATTACATCTCTCAGTATATATCATTATCTGTATAGTATTACATCTCTCAGTATATATATCATTATCTGTACAGTATTACATCTCTCAGTATATATCATTATCTGTATAGTATTACATCTCTCAGTATATATCATTATCTGTATAGTATTACATCTCTCAGTATATATATCATTATCTGTATAGTATTACATCTCTCAGTATATATATCATTATCTGTATAGTATTACATCTCTCAGTATATATATCATTATCTGTATAGTATTACATCTCTCAGTATATATATCATTATCTGTATAGTATTACATCTCTCAGTATATATCATTATCTGTATAGTATTACATCTCTCAGTATATATCATTATCTGTACAGTATTACATCTCTCAGTATATATATCATTATCTGTATAGTATTACATCTCTCAGTATATATATCATTATCTGTATAGTATTACATCTCTCAGTATATATCATTATCTGTATAGTATTACATCTCTCAGTATATATCATTATCTGTATAGTATTACATCTCTCAGTATATATATCATTATCTGTATAGTATTACATCTCTCAGTATATATATCATTATCTGTATAGTATTACATCTCTCAGTATATATCATTATCTGTATAGTATTACATCTCTCAGTATATATATCATTATCTGTATAGTATTACATCTCTCAGTATATATATCATTATCTGTATAGTATTACATCTCTCAGTATATATATCATTATCTGTACAGTATTACATCTCTCAGTATATATATCATTATCTGTATAGTATTACATCTCTCAGTATATATATCATTATCTGTATAGTATTACATCTCTCAGTATATATATCATTATCTGTATAGTATTACATCTCTCAGTATATATCATTATCTGTATAGTATTACATCTCTCAGTATATATCATTATCTGTATAGTATTACATCTCTCAGTATATATATCATTATCTGTATAGTATTACATCTCTCAGTATATATATCATTATCTGTATAGTATTACATCTCTCAGTATATATATCATTATCTGTATAGTATTACATCTCTCAGTATATATCATTATCTGTATAGTATTACATCTCTCAGTATATATATCATTATCTGTATAGTATTACATCTCTCAGTATATATATCATTATCTGTATAGTATTACATCTCTCAGTATATATCATTATCTGTATAGTATTACATCTCTCAGTATATATATCATTATCTGTATAGTATTACATCTCTCAGTATATATCATTATCTGTATAGTATTACATCTCTCAGTATATATCATTATCTGTATAGTATTACATCTCTCAGTATATATCATTATCTGTATAGTATTACATCTCTCAGTATATATCATTATCTGTATAGTATTACATCTCTCAGTATATATCATTATCTGTATAGTATTACATCTCTCAGTATATATCATTATCTGTATAGTATTACATCTCTCAGTATATATATCATTATCTGTATAGTATTACATCTCTCAGTATATATCATTATCTGTATAGTATTACATCTCTCAGTATATATATCATTATCTGTATAGTATTACATCTCTCAGTATATATATCATTATCTGTATAGTATTACATCTCTCAGTATATATATCATTATCTGTATAGTATTACATCTCTCAGTATATATATCATTATCTGTATAGTATTACATCTCTCAGTATATATCATTATCTGTATAGTATTACATCTCTCAGTATATATCATTATCTGTATAGTATTACATCTCTCAGTATATATCATTATCTGTATAGTATTACATCTCTCAGTATATATCATTATCTGTATAGTATTACATCTCTCAGTATATATCATTATCTGTACAGTATTACATCTCTCAGTATATATATCATTATCTGTATAGTATTACATCTCTCAGTATATATATCATTATCTGTATAGTATTACATCTCTCAGTATATATCATTATCTGTATAGTATTACATCTCTCAGTATATATCAT